>NW_026731858.1:0-222500 GCF_028476545.2 Physella acuta
TGTATTAACTCAGGCTCAACCTACAATTACCAAAACTCTTGCTACGTACGTTAACACCTTTTAATTTATTATTTAACTTTTGAAATTATGCCTTTAGTTCATTACATTTCTTACTACCACAAAATGACACTCGTTCTCTAAAAATATGGTGAATATAAAAATAAACTAATCTTCTAGTCTGTGTTCAACTTAAATTTATAATATGTTTTAAGAATTCCGTGTTTACTATATTAGATTTTCAAGTTGAATCATTCTGAATCCTTCTGATAAGCGTTTGGCTCTGTTAATTTTCGGTCAGCTTTTCCAAGTAAAAATATGTTTAAAAAATATATTTTCCTCAACTATGCGGATGACAAGCTACACATTTATTTCTCTACAAAATGGATAGTACTACGGAGGTGCTAATAGGTGAATAAATATTTCGGGATACAAGAGATACAAGCCACTCTAGCCTAGCCTTTTTAAATTGAGTGTGTGTGCTGGGAGGGGGGGGGGCTGTTTCTGTAACACTTCCTTAAATGTTTACAGTAAAGAAATTCAAAATAATAACAAGGCCTGTTTTTTTTTTTTGGGGGGGGGGGGGGGGGGTAAAAACCCAGTGCACAGTTTACATACTCAAATGAGGCAGAATAATCACCGTTTCAAACCTGGCGGTCAACAGTGAAAATAAAGTAGAGTCCATCTGTTTCTGTGACCTCGGTTTTTGCTTGTCATATTTTCGCTGCCGTTTTCTCTATTTTTAATACTATTTCAAGTAGTAAGCAAGAGGAATTTTATTTGAAAAAGTAAATGTTTTATTCCACTTTGAAATGTACTTTATAAATTTCTGTCAGTATTTTTGTTTTTTAGTTTTTAGAACCACTTAAACATCGACTAGTCACAAATACATTGATTGGCAATATGTTTATCAGCTTCACGTAAACATATTAATCTCAATGTCTAGCTTTTTAAGTCAGTACATGTGTAATTTATCGCTACTTTTGATTCCATGTAAGTATCTTATTAATAAACAAAGCATAAGGATAATCTGTTTATTATTTTGATTTTCACGTTCATTTTAAAAGGAAGGGTCGGCGTGGTCGAGTCAGTATAGCTCATGGTTGCTCATGGTCGGGCAGATGAGGCTCGTTAGCTGGGGACAGCCACTCTTCTATGAGAGACAACTCCAAAATCAAACAACTGTTTCCTTGTAGTTTGTTCTTGGTTGGACAAAGGCTATGGAAGCAAATCCAAAAAGAAAAGCAGGCTGAAATCTGAGTCAATGGCCTCAATGGCGCATAACCAGTTGACACGTAATCTTTAATTGTGATGGAAGCATGGTCGAGTCGGCAAAAAGCTCATGGTTGAAAAAATCGAAAAAAGTCTCGAGTTCAAACCCTCTGGCAGATAAGGCTCGATCCCTCCCAACATTAAAAATTAAGAACGAAGAAGAAGAATTTTAAAAGGCATAAATGCTAACAAAATGTAAGCAGTAATTTTTTTTCTCATGAACAATAGCCAGAATTCAAACGATTTAAGTTCTTGTATGTAGCCGATACTTTACTGAAATAGTTAGTGTTTGAACCATATTACTTTCTTAAACTGATTTTTATCAGTTCATTGCAGTGGCGTAGGCAGGGGGTTAGGGGGGGTCATAACCCCCCTATAGACCCCTCGGTATGTATATATATATAAAGTATGAGGGGGGTGCAAATCAAAAGTTTGAGGGGGGGGGGGGGTGCAAATCGAAAGTTTGTCCCCGGGTAAAAATTGGAACCCCCCCCCCCCTTGAGACGATCCTGGCTACGCCACTGGTTCATTGTAAAATCATCAGCACATTTTGACAAAATAAATAAGGATACGATATTGATTGGAAATTTTGGATCGCACCACTGGTGGGACAATACTATACTTATCCTTAAAGTCGTCTGAAAGAAACTCTAAATACGACTTTTGTCATGTTTGAACTTAGGCGCAAGGTTTAGGGGTATGACTTCGACTATGTTTAGTATCAATGTGCAGTAACTATGTGTAGATCAAGCTTAAATCCGGTTATCATGCCAATTCTGGATCAAAGTCCGTTTTAAATGACACGAGCCGGCCCGCGGCATAACATACGCCGCTATTTAGCTGTTTCTAATTTTCAATAATTCATAATTTGTGAATTCGACAGTACCAACGCTGACACTGAAAATATTTCTTTAAAACACTATAAGTAGCTCGTTAAGGACCATAACCCCCCCCCCCTTCCTTCCCCCCCCCCCCTCCCCCCCTACGTTTAAAATCGTTGGCTCTGCTTGTAAACATTTAGAGTGAACACAGCTCACTAAAACCATGTAGGGGTGGGGAGGTAGGGAGAGCGTTTGCAGCTTGTTTTCTAACGGCTCGAAGAAGAGAATTATATATATAGATAGATTTTTGTTTCCAGTAAAATTTGAAGTTGAGGTGGTGATTTTAGTTTTGGTTTTGGTTTAGAATAAAAGACCAAACTATCATCTTAGCGCCCGTTGTGTCTCTCCCCCAACTGGCCATTACCTTGTATTAAAGTATTGTCGCTAGCTCTGCTATAATACAATTCGTAAACTTGGATAAGCTTGGATATCGGTTTGATTACCGTATTGGTCACTTCTATCTTCGGTTCTCATCAGGCTTATCTTCCATCCCATTGAACGCGGGGTAAACTCGTACCCCACCGTCCAGTACCCGGCTCAACAGTAGGAAGCTAATAACTAAAAAACAACGCGACTCAGGTCAAATTAATAACAGATAGAGAAATACATTCTGTAAAAATTACATTCCCCATTTATTGATATTAGAAAAAGTCGACACCTGGTCAGTGACAAGAATGGAACCGTCGCCACGGAGCTAGCCACAGCACGGCTGTGGGGCTGGACCAGGTGTTTAAGCGGCTGTCAGTTGTCCGTAAGTTCTCTGCCCCATCTATTCTCATTGTTCTCTAATATTTGTTTTTATTCTGTTTAAAGTTGTATTTCTTTCTAATACTTTTTATGAGTTTTCAAAAATAAAATAATATAACTGTTAACATTTGTTCGTGGAACTCGAGAGTCGCATCTTGACATCATAACACATATGCGCGGCTCGCAAACTCCAGGTTGCCGAACCCTGGCTTAGGATTAGTAATGAATTGTCCCACCAGTGAGGTGAGATCCAAAATTTTCTATCAACATCTAAATAGAGTCCACTGTGTTAGATCATGAGAGTTCGTTTTATATACGTAAAAATTGCTATAAAGTAAATGGTTTTGTGTTTAAAATTATATATGTTTATTATTTGAATCTTCGAAAATCATACATTAATATATTTTTTTATTGCTTCCTAAATATTTAGTTTTTTTCTTATTTACGTATGTTTACTGCTAAATGCATTTATGTGTCTGACCAATAAAGCTTGTATTTTAACTTGAAACAGCTTTTGGATATATTACCTCCCTTGGCTAGTCAAATGTGTTTATTTTAACCGAAGCGAAGCAATAAACAATGATTTTGTCATCTGCTCTTATTATTCCTATCACTCATCAAAAAACACTCGTATCCAGAGGCATAGCGAGGGGGGGGATGCGGACCGCACCGGGTGACACCATTTAGGGGGGTGAAGCCAAGGCAAAAAATAGCAAAATATATTGATAAAAATGATAATTCCACTTAATTAAGTGATTAATTCGAGTGTTAAATAGTCTTTAAAGAGGTGCAAGTCGAAAGTTTGGGATGGGGGGTGGTGCAAATCGAAAATTGAAAGTTTTCCCCGGGAAGGGTCGCTACGCCACTGCTCGCATCAAACTACTTTTGCCTAACTGCTTACTACAAATGTCGGCTTTAATTTTTTTTTAAAGTTAAAGAAAAATTTTCTTTTTTTTTTTAATTTCTCAGATATTTGTAGTCGCTAAAAATAATGTATCGTATTTGTGTAAAAAAAAATCGAAAGCGTAGACTAAATTAGAATTGTATAAATTCTAAAACATTTCATTTTAGACTAAACCATGTGAGTTGTTTATTTTAGAGATGTATAACAATATGGCTAATGTTTATGACAAGGATTTAAGCCTATTATTTAGTGAAATAAGCGAAACATTGGTGTGAAATATCTCAAAATTCTTGCGCTGTTTTTGACCTTGACCCTGCTAATAATTTATTTATAGAACAACATCCCCTAACATCCATGACATCAATCAACCGGCATTGATTAGGTTTCATCAAAATTGTCTACCATTCTAGCGACCAAGGACACCAAATATTAATTAGTTTGGTGATGTTTTCTTTTTGCATAATTAAACTACGCAATTTCTGTGTATACATATTACGTTAGTTTTTTTATTAGTTTCGCAGGATAGAAATAAATATTTGTAGTAGATAGATGTATTCTAGTATAGATAATGGAATGAGATGGGCCTTAAGCTTAACATTTTGTCCGATACAAAATATTCAACTCGTAGTCGACATGATTAGCCTCTACAATGACCAAGTCTTTATCAGTGAAGATGAATTATTGTTACACCAGTAGAAGCTAATATAAAAATCGAAAGCTGACGTGAAACATTGAGTATTGCAACAAAAGCTTGATTATTACGGGAATGTAACTCTTTGTTATACTAGATGAAATCGAACTGAATTACCTCCCGTTTAGAAAAAAAATGCTGAAATAAAAAAAAGCCGGTACTTTATCTTAAGATAACCTGTACTCTAAACTAAGGTTTCTCATTCCGTCACTTCCGTGTATGAATTCGATTCATCAATTAATTAAGTAGATGAATTGGAATTTTTAAAGTGCTGGAACAAATATTGTGTTTACTTGTGTTGACCTTTTGATAGCGCAGGTCCGGTATAAATATTTATAATCACTCTTTGTTCTGCTGTGATCTCTGTTTGAGAACCACTGGTATAGTGTTACTAGTCCTGTTATCTTCCCTGTCGTAATAGGGCTAGTAAGTAGGTCACAACTTCTCTTTTCGTACTTGCCAGCTAGTAGATTTCGAGACCGTAGACTTACAAGCCCTATTACGATGCTAAAAATGGGGTTTCCCGCAGGTCATGACATGTGACCACGCATGAATTTTTACTTTCAGCCCCATTTTTTGTAGATCATTATTCCATGGCTTTAATTTTGTCTTTATGAAACCGTAAACTGTGACGAGACTCAGTATTTGATGGTGTTGCATTATTAAACAGCAACATTGAAAGTCTATTTTAATGAATTTGACAATGTAAAAAAAATCATTGTGTAAAAAAAAAAATACTTGAATTAGAATGAGAAAGGCGTTTAAAAAAAAATTAAAAGTTAATGAAACACAAAACACCTAAATAAAACTGAAGTAAAATTGACTTTTATGGATAGTGTGACGATCGGGTATTTCCGATCACCGAATCTTTTTATCCAATCATTAGCGGCGTCAATAGAACAGACGATGGACTGTTCGGTTGGAGGAAGATTGTTTCTCTTGTCAGACTGTTCGGTTAGTGGAAGTTGTTTCCCTTGTCAGACTGTTTGGTTGGAGGAAGATTGTTTCTCTTGCCTGACTGTTCGGTTATTGGAAGGTTGTTTCTCTTGTCAGACTGTTCGGTTAGTGGAAGTTGTTTCCCTTGTCAGACTGTTTGGTTGGAGGAAGATTGTTTCTCTTGTCAGACTGTTCTGTTAGTGGAAGGTTGTTTCTCTTGTCAGACTGTTCGGTTATTGGAAGATTGTTTCTCTTGTCAGACTGTTCGGTTATTGGAAGATTGTTTCTCTTGTCAGACTGTTCGGTTAGTGGAAGATTCTTTCTCTTGCCTGATGATAGAACAGTCTTCCAATGTTTCCTAGTTCGACGCACAGCCACATACAGCCAAGAATTTACCTCTCAAGGACAATTAAATCAATCCCTAATAAAACCCACCATCTACCTAATTACCCACCTTACGTGCTACATTGATGGGGGCCATCATGAACGAATGTCTCAGTGTAATTTGATTTCTTGTGGTCCTGCACATGATTGCGACTCTAATTAGTCCTCAACCACAGGATACAACTCTAATTAACCTCCACCCAACCGCCTAATAGTAGCAACCAAGGCTAATTACGCCACTAATTAAGCTGTACTTTTAACCCTTACCACCTAAACACATACCATAAAATAGAGGTAGCTTCTCTGGTATGTTGTGGTGGTAGAGCGCACGACTGGTATGCCGTGAGTCACGAGTTCAAATCCGTGTGATTCCCTGCATCAACCTTGGACAAATAGATATCTAAGTCATGTTATACACAATCCCTAAATAAATAACACAACTAAATGTACCCAAACGTTCTCTGCTATACTGTAAGATCTGTCCATTGGGTAATTTGATTTAGTATAATGTATCATTACTTTCAATAATTGAAAGAGGTATAACGTATTTTCATTAGTTTCAATAATTTAAATTGATGTAACGCATTTTCATTACCTTCAATAATTTAAATTGGTATAACGTATTTTCATTACCTTCAATCATTTAAATTGGTATAACCTATTTTCATTATTTTCTATATAAGCTGTAGAGTTTACTGTTACCACCTAGTTTACTCGGCAAGTAGAAAAAAAATTCCCTAACAATTTCGCTTTAGGTCTCCAATAAACCGAGTTCAGTGTGGAACAACAGTATGCTGAAGGATACTTGGACACGACTAAATAGGCTAATCAATTTTTCTATTCTTCTATTAACTTCTTTATATATATATATATATATATATATATATATATATATATATATATATATATATATATATATATATATATATATATATATATATATATATATATATATATATATATATATATATCCTTTTTATAAATCCTCTATGACTATATTTAACACTCTACATAAATAACAGTGTCATACAAGCAATCGGGAACAATTATTCACCAAACAAAACACTTGCTTGTCCCTGGGGATGGGAGAGGGGGGGGGGGTCATTAAATCAATAACTTATCACTTCTGTTGTTGTCAGGGACAAGGTTGACCTCAGCTGTCCTGTCATCTGTCATGGCTACGTGTTTGCTGGCCAGGTCATTGACCTTTATATTCCAAAGTTCAATTACATTTTTACCAACTGTTAAAATCGTAATTAATTCATTAGACTTCAGTTTAAAATAGTCATTCGTTACTAAAATAAATTAGGTCTATTTGACTTGGTAAATTGTTAAAGAAAAATAAACACTTGAACAAGTTTTAGTTACAATAATTAGATAAATAGTGGCGAGGGTAAAAATAAACTGAGATATCCAATCAGCACTTACTGTAGAAGATAAATGTGTTTACGCATGAGTGGTTAGGTGAGTACAGGAGACGAACGCGCGGTAAATAATTGATGTGAGTAAAGAGGTTAAGAGTAGATTAGAGTAGATTAGAGTAGATTAGGTTAGCTGTAGGTGTGGGGGTAGTTTAGTACACCATGTGTGGCCATCTTTCGTGTACAGCTTATCTGGTTTGTACATGTACCATATTTTAAAGCTAAAATATTGTGTACGGCTAATCTTAATTTTACACTAAAATGGTTTGTACAGCGAATATGCTTTTACAGGTACTATATTGTGTACAACTGATCTCTTTTGTCCAGGTACTATATTGTGTACCACTAAACTATTAAGTACGGATGATCTATAGAGTACTGCTAAGTTATAGTGTTCGTCTAATGTATTGTGGACGGCCCATACAGTGTGGGTGGCTCATCAATAGTGTATAGTTACTCTTTTATGTGAGACTTATCTATTGTATACGGTTAATCTCTTCTCCTGTCAATGTTATTTTGTACAGTAATTTAAATTACCATGAAAATAATCTGGCTATATCAGCTGTGTTTGAAGCATGAGAGTAAACTTGGATCACATGTGCAAAAATGTGGTTCAGATACATTTAAATATGAACATAATGTATTAGATCTCTTTTTAGGAGTTGGTGTGGTCGGGTGGGTACAGCTCATGGCTGCTATACCAACAAGTCCCGAGTTTGAACCCCCGAATAGATGGAGCTCTACGAATGGAGACAGCAACCCATCTGTGAGAGGAAACTCCATAATCAAAAAACTTCTGGCTTATAAATTGTTCTTGATTGGACAAGGCTATGGACAACAAGTCCAGAAAGAAAATCAGGCTGAAGTTGGAGTCAACGGATCATAAGGCGCATACTGACATATAAAACTTAATTGTGTTGGAGGTAATATCGTCCAACATTACAATAAATTAAGAACGAAGAAGAAGTAAGGTCATACACGTCAAAATATGGCTAACATACATTTGTCGCATTATGAGGAGAGTATTGATAAACGAGGAAAATATTGTCATCAAAAGTTGAAATGTGAGAGATGGTCTTTATTAAGTGGTTACGTACCCAAACTAGATGTAATGTCTTTATTTAGCCTGCTTGAACTGTTTGTTTACAAACCACGAATGTCTTTATTTAGCCTGCTTGAACTGTTTGTTTACAAACCACGAATGTCTTTATTTAGCCTGCTTGAACTGTTTGTTTACAAACCACGAATGTCTTTATTTAGCCTGCTTGAACTGTTTGTTTACAAACCACGAATGTCTTTATTTAGCCTGCTTGAACTGTTTGTTTACAAACCACGAATGTCTTTATTTAGCCTGCTTGAACTGTTTGTTTACAAACCACGAATGTCTTTATCTAGCCTGCTTGAACTGTTTGTTTACAAACCACGAATGTCTTTATTTAGCCTGCTTGAACTGTTTGTTTACAAACCACGAATGTCTTTATTTAGCCTGCTTGAACTGTTTGTTGACAAGTCAAGAGATTCCACGTTCATATCAATATGATCTCATCTCACAAGACTCTCTGAGATAGAAGCCCTTAGGGTACTCCCCAACAACCCTGGCCATGGTGAGATATTGTGAGATATTGTGAGATATTGTGAGATATTGTGTATTCATGTGTTTCGTCAATAGCTTTTATCACGTTTGTCATAACACAATTATTTTTTACAAAGTAAGGGATTTATTCTTTCTTAAGAACAATCGATTACGGATGAAAAATAATTTCCAAAATATTACCTTAGATATTAATTTTTTATTTGATGTAAATATTTGAATAGATAATATTTCACATTCTAGCGATGTATCTAGGTTTACGACACAAACAAAAACAGACCTCAAAGCTATTGGCTTGCACTCAATGAATGTTGGTTTATCTGTATAAAATGTTTGACCATGATGGATGCATGTTTTAGTTTCATTCAAAAGCTGTAAATTATAAAATAACAATTTTTAACAATGATTTTCAAAATTGATGTTCTCTTTATTACAAAGAGAGTAGAAATAATACTTAATGCTTTAGCTTTTAGTAATCAAACACATGAATAATTCAATTTAGCCTCTAAATGATCGTTTTGATTATATTGTATGTAGCTTATAGCTTAGTTCTACTCTAAGTACATGCAAAGAAGCTTTTTAGAAAGCCCTTGTAAATCTCTTGTTGAAAGATCGGTATGTGGAACTATCCGGCATTATAATAATCTGGATCAGTAGCGTAGCGAGGGGGGGGGGGGGGGTGCGGGGGGACATATGTCCCCGGACGCCGACCTTAGGGGGCGCCAAAATGGGTTGGAAAAATTGAAAGGTTGAGGGGGGTGCAAATCGAAAGTTTGAGGGGGGGGGGTGCAAATCGAAAGTTTGAGGGGGGGGGGGGTTGCAAATGGAAATCTCGAGGGGGGGGGGTTGCAAATCGAAATCTCGAGGGGGGGGATGCAAATCGAAAAGTTTGTCCCCGGGCGCCGGGAAGGGTCGCTACGCCTCTGATCTGGATTAATCCTACATGCCAGTAGATATGAAATTGCTGCTTAGTAATTTAGGTCTCTCTTGGAATGATGTACTAGCGTAGATTTTTTTCAATAGACTGAATGGAAAAATAACACGGCCTCTTTGATCTAAACTGTTGGCGATATTGTGTTAACCAACTCTGACGGAAACTAATATTGCTACGGGAAAAAAATCAATGGCAATTTGGCATCTACATCAAAGAAACAAAGTTCTCTCAACAAAACATGAGTAAATTGTATGACTTTAACTAATCCCCCTGTGGCTAGTGTCCATTTTCTCTTGTTCTACATCAATATCATAAACAACTTCCGGCAAACTGACAAAGCTGATCTTTTTAAAGCGTTATATCAGAAATAAAGAAACGCTCCAAAAATATAGAAATTGTTTTATAAAACCCCAAGCTCACTTAACCCTTGCATGCAATATCAGACACGAGCATAGCTTAATGCGCTACATCTAAATCACTCCGTGGAACCCAGCGGTTTTGCGTGCGAATCAGAAGCTGAAATAATTGAAATGAGAAAATTATCTCTCTCTCACGTGTCACGCAGAGTCTACGGGACATTGCCATGGTCCCAGGGACATTGCTGTGGTCCCAGGGACATTGCGTGCTGCTTATCTCATATTCTATTTATTCCTTTCTTCGTTTTTTTTTACGGTTGTCGTAGACAATGATGGTGGTTGAGAGTGTTGTGGTCGTGGGCGTCTGGTTGTCTGAACATGGTGGGCGACGCAATGGTCTCCTGGGAATTGTAACGCTTGGAACTGATGGTGCTGGGTTATTTTTAGAAGCGCGTGAGTTACCGCTAGACCTTTGAGGTCTGTGAGGTGATGACGTGGCAGACTAGACTACGTGGGGGTCGGGGATTTTTCTAGCGAGGTCATGTGACATATGTCAGGTGTTCTGAGATCAACCCCCGCCCTCGACCTGTCTTTGGAGACTTAGTTTTTACATGGGGGATCAAAGGTTTCTCTTGGGGTGTGGCGTGACACTATGATAGAGGAAGTACAATATACATCTCATGTGATGGGATCTACGGTCGTGGAGGGTGATGGTGTATGTGGGAGATTGGTGGATTACCATAAAATAACATTATATACATTATCTTTTTTCATGGATTAGTATTTATTTTGCTTGTATCTAAACCTGAACAAAATATCCAGGGCCGACAAATATAAATAAATATGTATATATATATATATATATATATATATATATATATATATATATATATATATATATATATATATATATATATATATATATATATATATATATATATATATATATATATATATATATAATTTATGTGTGTTTGTGTTTTCGATATTTCTATGAGCAAACGAATACAAAGTGGTTATATTTTAAAAAACAAATTTGATTAGCTAAATT
The DNA here is from genome assembly GCF_028476545.2 of Physella acuta. Lineage (NCBI taxonomy): Eukaryota > Metazoa > Mollusca > Gastropoda > Physidae > Physella > Physella acuta. The sequence goes on from NW_026731858.1 coordinate 11,166, forward strand.
AAACGCGAACTTTAAAGTATTTATAAGCAGGTACTACTTTGCATTATTTTATTATAGTGGTATATATAAACAGAAATGATAAACACATTTATTGATACACATGTCTTTGCAGACGGACTAAACATCAATGAATTTGGGTTAAAATGATATTTGTTGTAAACCAATAAATTGGATATGCATAGCGATTCCTATGAAATAGATTCAATATTCTTCTTCTAATTTCTTGGCGTATTTCTATATTAGAGAAATAATATAGCTAGATACGATATAAATAACAACTAATAAATCACGAATCCCCAAACTTGTTTGATACATGTTCATACAGTTGTGTTTTATAACAAAAGTTCCAAACTTTCTGCTGGGAGTGAGTACTGACCTTCTATGTCCATATTGTCCTATTAAGTCCACCTTTGCTAACTCGTGCATTTAGAGTCAAAGAGGACAAATAAAATTTTGATTTGAAAAGTAAATATGGTTTTACAAATGTTGTTAGAACTAAAGCTGATATTCCATTCACTTTTGAGATAGTTACACATAACATATAACACAAAAATAGCAGGAAATAAAACATTATCTCGAATCGAAGCTCACAATTATTTTATTTCACTATTTGCACTTTTTCAATAAGAATAAACCACAATACATTAACAGAGCTTTAATTAAGATCAATCATCGACTCGCCATCTCGCCGAGAAATAAGATCCACAATGATAAGGATTAGCTGTCTCTCATATGCTTTGTTTACATGAGTGATTACATCTTGTGCTGTATGTATTTAACCAAGAAAATAACTCCAGGTCACGCTTCAGATGACCTACTTTTTAAATAACCAACTAGGATATGACCTACTTTATATGCTCGTGACGTGGTCAAAGGTTTGTCTCTTTGCTCTGATGCTTGACCTAGTTTCCTTGTTGACTGTGTGTGCTGTTGGTCTTTGAACAACGAGATCTTTGATCAATCGAACAGGGGACACAACTCACTTGAAACTTGTCCGAAATCTTCGCATCGGCTAGACAAACCACTCAACAATATCAGAAACTACGAAATTTATTGGTCAAAGTCACACTGTCATTACACTATTGCTTATTACACGAATGGAATATTTTTTTGAGATGGGAAGGTGGGGGGGGGTGCGTCACTGTAAAATTTATATGAAGCAATTCACGAAAACAAATATGTTATACAATACAATCTGGCCTTGTGAACCACAAGCTTCATTGTTATTTAAGTTCAGGAGTAATATTAACATTTTCTCGGTTACTGCCCCTACACCGGTGATTTCTACGGCAGGCCTCTGAATATAACGTTAGCGAGATTCTTCAACCTTTCCGTTGCATGTGCTAAGAGGGAATTGTACTCTATGTGTTATGTTATTTCTCAACACAGAAATAAAGCGAAAATATTTCGATTGACTTAGACGAATAAGTGGACTTTAAGAATATGTGTGTGTGTGTATGGGGGGGGTATGGAGTTACTGGTCACTGAATTTTAATGCTACTGTTGAAGTGGGGTTTTGTTTCAGTCGTGTGAGAAATACGGTCATCCACGAATTCGCCTCTTTACTTAATTTCAAAAAAGATAATTCCGTATTGTAATTAAAAAGTAGCATATTGATTGTTTTATACCACACAGTTTTAACACCCAATTACGGTCGGTGCCCGGGACCCCCACCCTCACGTTACCCCGTAGTTACGCCACTGGGCTGACCTTCCTCATCGACGTCATTGTTTCCTCTAAAGCTGCTGTTTTGCATTTTCCCGTATCCCAATCCCTAATATACTTCTACTAAACTCCCAATTCCTAATATACTTCTACTAAACTCCCAATCCCTAATATACTTCTACTAAACTCCCAATTCCTAATATACTTCTACTAAACTCCCAATCCCTAATATACTTCTACTAAACTCCCAATCCCTAATATACTTCTACTAAACTCCCAATCCCTAATATACTTCTACTAAACTCCCAATCCCTAATATACTTCTACTAAACTCCCAATTCCTAATATACTTCTACTAAACTCCCAATCCCTAATATACTTCTACTAAACTCCCAATCCCTAATATACTTCTACTAAACTCCCAATCCCTAATATACTTCTACTAAACTCCCAATTCCTAATATACTTCTACTAAACTCCCAATCCCTAATATACTTCTACTAAACTCCCAATCCCTAATATACTTCTACTAAACTCCCAATCCCTAATATACTTCTACTAAACTCCCAATTCCTAATATACTTCTACTAAACTCCCAATCCCTAATATACTTCTACTAAACTCCCAATCCCTAATATACTTCTACTAAACTCCCAATCCCTAATATACTTCTACTAAACTCCCAATCCCTAATATACTTCTACTAAACTCCCAATTCCTAATATACTTCTACTAAACTCCCAATCCCTAATATACTTCTACTAAACTCCCAATCCCTAATATACTTCTACTAAACTCCCAATCCCTAATATACTTCTACTAAACTCCCAATTCCTAATATACTTCTACTAAACTCCCAATCCCTAATATACTTCTACTAAACTCCCAATCCCTAATATACTTCTACTAAACTCCCAATCCCTAATATACTTCTACTAAACTCCCAATCCCTAATATACTTCTACTAAACTCCCAATCCCTAATATACTTCTACTAAACTCCCAATTCCTAATATACTTCTACTAAACTCCCAATCCCTAATATACTTCTACTAAACTCCCAATCCCTAATATACTTCTACTAAACTCCCAATCCCTAATATACTTCTACTAAACTCCCAATCCCTAATATACTTCTACTAAACTCCCAATCCCTAATATACTTCTACAAAACTCCCAATCCCTAATATACTTCTACTAAACTCCCAATCCCTAAAATACTTCTACTAAACTCCCAATCCCTAATATACTTCTACAAAACTCCCAATCCCTAATATACTTCTACTAAACTCCCAATCCCTAATATACTTCTACAAAACTCCCAATCCCTAATATACTTCTACAAAACTCCCAAATCCCTAATATACTTCTACTAAACTCCCAATCCCTAATGCACCTCTGCACGACGTGCATAATACACCATTGATGGGCTCCCTTTCCCCGATACACCTCTACCATACTCCCCTTACCCCATACACCTCTAGCAAACCCCACCCCCTATACACCTCTACCCACTTCCCCTTCCGCGATACACCTATTCCCGATGCCCCACCCACCTCCACCCACCCAAACAAACCAGTTTTGATGACCGTTAAAAAAAGTATGATCCAATCGACTCCCTGCGGCCCGACTGACGAGGTTTCCTAAGCCGTTAATGGTACGCAGGGGTTAATGATCTTTAAAGCGAACTACAGCCTAATGAACGAACACAGACAAAGGGGCGCGGAGCTGTTTGGGCGATTTGTGTGAAATTTAAAAAGCCTCCCTTTTTTTGTTCTATCCAATCCACGTTTAATTTACACCAATATCATGGCTGTTGACGGAGTTTCCAGCAAACATGATCAACAAGGTACTGTGTTTGTCAGAACACGGGTATTAAAGTGTTACAAAACAAAAATATTTTTATTAGCACTTTTTTATTGAGTGGTGTTGAATAAAAAATTGAACAATGTTTCACATAAAATGGATGGGATTTTCGTGGTCCGGAAGTTCATGAACCCTGGTCGTTTGATGGGAATTTTTGATTATCGATTTTAAAACGGATAATTTAATGCAATCACGTAACAAGGATATGTTGGTGCTTATATTGCTGACCAAGTATCCTACTGTTGGTGTTTATATTGCTTATCTTACTGTTGGTGTTTATATAGCTTATCCTACTGTTGGTGCTATATTGCTGACCAAGTATCCTACTGTTGGTGTTTATATTGCTGACCAAGTATCCGACTGTTGGTGTTTATACTGCTGACCAAGTATCCGACTTTTGGTGCTTAAGTTGTTGACAAAAAAATAAACAGTCACAAAATATTACAAAGCCTGTTTAGTGATAACTTATTTTAACGAATGGAAATCTTGCAGTTATTTTTACGGTGCTATTCGTGTTTCTGTTATACTATCTGTGTATTGTGAACAGTTGTGAGTTTGAAGTCAGCTAAACGGTGCACAACGGTTTAAATTCCTTGAATTTCATTCTTTTATAGATGTTAGAAGAAAAGGGGAAATGAATCATAGTTCATTCCCCCTACTGGAGGGGTGGGGCGTGTGTGTGTGTGTGGGGGGGGGGGGGATTACTCAAGAGCCAAATACCGCACGGTGCGGTCTTGTGCTTCTTCAAGCTCCCGTGACTTTTATGGCTGTTTTCAAGACAACAGAACGAAAGACATTGTTAAATATAGAAAACGTTTTTCACCAAGTCAACTCGTGTGAAAATGGAGGGGGCTAGAATGTTCTTCGCTAGTAACCTTATCTGTTCAAAGACCTTTACACATTCTTAGATTTTTAAAGACTTTGTGTTGTTGTTTTTTTTTTTGTTGTTTTTTTTCAAAATTTAAACGTTTTAAATAAAGAAACAAACATCTGATGATTTTAGAGCAATGTGTTTGTATAGTTTTCATCCAGATCTTGGAAGTATTAAACATTCTTTAATATAATTTTTTTAAAAATTTAAACTGTAATTTTAAAAATATTGGTGCGGTTAGTATTTAGTAAAATACGATTAGTATGTTATTTCTAGTGTGCATTAAGTGCATAATGCAGAATTGATTATCGATTTTATAGAACGGGTCAGTTAAAATGTTCCCGTTGAAGTAAGATTTGGAGGGATTTCGGAGCCAGACATTGCCATTAAAAAAATTTAAAAAATGGTTAGAAAGGTCGAACAAAAACTAGCTTTAACTTATCAATCACAGTTCGATCGTGCCAAAGTTTGGTTAATATAGCCTTACAAAGACCAGCTTTAATGTACATATTACCCCCCCCCCCCCAATCCCACATACTTGAGGCGAAGACCTAAACAAAATTGCTGGCCAAATTACCTTGTGCAGCATAACTCTTTTATAGTGAATGATGTCTTTTGCACATACATATTGTGTTGTTCTAGTGACGTCACTATTTTTATGTTAATTTAAAGTAAACACATAATTAAATATAAGAACAGCCATACACATAATAAAATCTGACTTTCACATATATTGTGACTTAAGCTACGTCCTGTATTGGTCATTACGTTCGTGTAAACATGACGTCTAATGATCGCGTCTGATTGGCTGGACAATAAAGCTTTTAGCGTCACTTGTATCTACACCTGATCTCATCTTGTCATTTTTACCTACACATTAAGTAGCAGAGCAAAGGTTAAGTAGCAGAGCAAAGGTAACTTTAAGTTAATGTACAAGTTAAAGTATCAAGCCATAACAACAAAATTACCCAGAAATGCTAAAGTATTACGATCGGTAGTACTAGAACACACCTAAATAAAAGTTATACTGTTGTTCCGATTGTACTGGTTTCTTCGTTTGGTTCAATTCCAACATTATCTACTTTGTTGGCCGAGCCAAGAGAATGCGAGCTACTTAGAGAAAAAAATGGATTGTGATTTTCTTTTTCAGTAGTGGCACCCAAACTGTAATTTGACTTTGGCGGTTTTATGAGTACGTTGGCATAGCGTTTGTGTTATTATTGCTTTTGCAAGTGACACCACTACCTCGTACATTCCCCATTTAGTTATAGTTATGATAACAACCCCAAACGATAACAACTATATCGGCAGATAATAAACATCTATCAGATATTTATTTTACCTAGCAACACCGTCTTAATCATAATGAAAAAAAAAATCATTCTGTAATATAAACTGCTGATCATGCTAATGAGATACAGGATGTTGAATATTCACTTACCTGTTTTCAATTTTCGTACAGGTTTTTTTTCGTTTAACATTCAGAAAATAAAATAATCTATGTTTTATGGTAACTCGACTTGTGGTTTCTAAGGTTAAGCGAACTCTCTAACCCATTGCGTTCGCCTCCATTTGATCAATCTTAGTTCGTGTTAGAGTCGCCATTTCGTTTTTCTTAAACAACGGGCAAAAATTTAACAATCATAAACTTCTTCAAATGCAAAAAAAAAAAAAATGTAATTACAGCATCTTTTATTGTCTGCCTTTTTGTTATGTAGTTTTTAATCTTTATCTTTTTGTAAAGGCGTTCACAAAACATAAAACGACTTTTCATTTTTATTTTTCAATTTTAAAGATCTGAAAACCAATTCAATCGGTTAAAATTATGTTATCGTTTTTTTTTTAAAATCAAACTAAAAAACAGTTTCGTCAATTAGTTACAAAGCTTGAAATCGTCCATTTGTTAGGCCATAAAGCTGCAATCTTTTTATCGTTTTGTTTTAGCTAGCAATCGTGTCATCTTTGTGTTATAAAGCTAGCAGAAATAATTTCACCGTTTTGTTATAAAGCTAGCAATCATTTCATACTTTTGTTATAAAGCTAGCAATCTTTTCATACTTTTGTTATAAAGCTAGCAATCTTTTCATAGTTTTTTTTTTATATGGCTAGGAATCGTGTCATCGTTTTATTATATTATCTGGCACAACTTGAGAAAACAAAACTAGAAATGCTGTTGTTTACCCGTGGTGCACTTGGATACATCAAAAATGATTAAAATTGATTCATTACCAACTTCTTGATTTATCATACCAGATTGGCTTATTTTCTGTGCCAATTATTAATTCAGTGCGAGGCAAAGGTTGTTTACTTTAAGAAAACAAATTGTTTATTCAATGTTAAAAAAGTTTAAGACAAAATGAAAAAAAAATATTAGTAGACCTGTACTAAGTGATAGCTTGTGACACTGGAAGAGATGAAGAATTTAATTTGCACTGAAAAAACATGTTTTAATAGATTTAATCTAAGATGTTTTCTTTTATGTGAAACTTGAACAAATAAAGATAGAGATGAACAAAAGCTTGAAACCGATAATTAGGTAACTCTATAGGCTGTATATTTTTTGTTGATTTAACATGAGTTTTGTGTGTAGATATTTTGGATGGGTGAGTAAAGGTAGGGATTGTTATAGACAAATTGGAATTACCTTTTGCAAAGGTAGGCAATATCGCTTTTATCTGTGGTGTAATTATGGAATGGTGAGGGGGATAAGGAGATGGTGGATGGTAGGAATTGTGGAATGGTGGAATGGTGGAATGGTGGAATGGTGGAATGGTGGAATGGTGGAATGGTGGAATGGTGGAATGGTGGAATGGTGGAATGGTGGAATGGTGGAATGGTGGAATGGTGGAATGGTGGAATGGTGGAATGGTGGAATGGTGGAATGTTGGAATGGTCGAATGGTAGAGTGGTGGAATGGTAGAATGGTGGAATGGTGGAATGGTGGAATGGTGGAATGGTGGAATGGTGGAATGGTGGAATGGTGGAATGGTGGAATGGTGGAATGGTGGAATGGTGGAATGGTGGAATGGTGGAATGGTGGAATGGTGGAATGGTGGAATGGTGGAATAGTCGAATGGTAGAGTGGTGGAATGGTGGAATGGTGGAATGGTAGAGTGGTGGAATGGTGGAATGGTGGAATGGGGGAATGGTGGAATGGTGGAATGGTGGAATGGTGGAGTGGTGGAATGGTGGAATGGTGGAATGGTGGAGTGGTGGAATGGTGGAATGGTGGAGTGGTGGAATGGTGGAATGGTGGAATGGTGGAATGGCGGAATGGTGGAATGGTGGAATGGTGGAATGGTGGAATGGTGGAATGGTGGAATGGTGGAATGGTTGAATGGTGGAATGGTGGAATGGTGGAGTGGTGGAATGGTGGAATAGTCGAATGGTAGAGTGGTGGAATGGTGGAATGGTGGAATGGTGGAATGGTGGAATGGTGGAATGGTGGAATGGTGGAATGGTGGAATGGTGGAATGGTGGAATGGTGGAATGGTGGAATAGTGGAATGGTGGAATGGTGGAATGGTGGAATGGTGGAATGGTGGAATGGTAGAAATGGTGGAATGGTGGAATGGTGGAATGGTGGAATGGTGGGATGGTGGAATGGTGGAATGGTGGAATGGTGGAATGGTGGAATGGTGGAATGGTGGAATGGTGGAATGGTGGAATGGTGGAATGGTGGGATGGTGGAATGGTGGAATGAAGCGTGGTAGAGTGAATGTTCCAAATCCAGTCGTTTAGGTTTAATTTCTACCAATTCTTCTCATAATCAGCTTTAGACTTTAGTCATTCTTTAAAAAAAATTACGTTAAGAAACCAAATCTCTAATATTCTACTGGTACTTCGATTTCTTCGATTATATTGCTTTTTAAATTTAAAAAAAAATCCAAAAATGTGTCAATTGATTTTTTAAAAAGTTGATTATATTAAAAAAAATAAACACGAACTCATATTTTGAAACATAAACCGCACCAAAAAATATCTACCAACAATTATTTCTCCGTCTAAGAACAATCAATAGCCATCATATATTTTTTCACATTTCCATCTATTTTTTCCCCTAAGTCTGAGGTTATTTCAGCGCTGTGAACAGTGGCGGAACTAGAAAAAAAGGGCTCCCCCGCAAAGAAAAGATTAGGGCCCCCTATATATATATATATATATATATATATATATATATATATATATATATATATATATATATATATAAATATATATATATATATATATATATATATATATATATATATATATATATATATATTTATTTATTTATTTATTTATTTATTTATTTATTTATAAATATATCCTGAGTAATTTAGTCTTCTTCATTGCAATAAATAACCATTCTGAGAGAACAAACCAGAAAAAATTTAGTCCAAACTCATTTAGTTATATGGAATCTTCATTTAAATGCTGGTCAAAAATATATAAAGACGTTAGCTTGATTCGTGAATGGTTTCTCGCGTTATGTTTATTTTTTTCATTTTTGGCTTTTATAATATTAATTTTGAAAACATTGATTTTTATATCTATATTATTGTATAGTACGTCTTATTTAAGTAGCAATTCAGAGAATCAATTGCTTTTTAATATACAAAGTACAAAACTATTTAAATGAGCTTCGTGGGCATCCCTATTTTAAAGAAGGGCAGTAAGTAGTGTGAATGTTTACCTACCTTTCAAACTATAGCTCTTGTAGATTTTAAAATATTTTTCTACGCAACAATCTCTGCTATAGTAGATCTGGTTTTTTTTTTTACAAAACCACTTTCAAGATGCATGAAAAACATAATTTTTGAAAAAAAAATTCAATGTTTTTTGGTAGGAACTGGGCCCCTAAACGTCCTGGGCCCCCCCGCATTGCGGGGTCTGGCGGTATGGTAGTTCCGCCCCTGGCTGTGAAACACACGTCAGATACCAGCATCAAAGCTTCCATGGAGGGAGGGTCTTCTCGGATGTCCGCGCTGCGGTCTAGACAGTTACTCAGCACCCGCAATCAACGTGCCTTGATGGACAGGCGATCGAAGTCGGACTGGGAGGGCAGGGCGTCCAGATCACGTCATGGACTTCGTCTAATCGCAAAGCAATTAGTAACCAGGATCTGCTTTTTAGGCAGGGTACCCTAGCTGTACACTAAAACAGTAGTGGGGCAATACTTTTATTGCTTGAAACTTTGATCTTCTCTTTAGGTAGGGTAACCTAACTGCACTTGTTATTGTTATATAAAGAACCCTTTACAACGCGACGGTAGATGGGGCAGTGGCGTAGCGAGGTCGGTTGTCACTCGGTGTGGCACTTAATAGTGTCCCCCCCCCCCCCCAGAGATGTAGCGACCCTTCCCGAGGACGAATTTTCAAATTTTCGATTTGCACCCCCCCCCCCTCAAAATTTCGATTTGCACCCCCCTCAAACTTTCGATTTGCACACTTCCCCCCCCCCCCCTCAGATTTTTCTCTATATATTTTGCTATTTTTTGCCTTGGTGTCAACCCCCTAAATAGTGTCACCCGGTGCGATCCGCACCCCCCGCCACCCCCCTCGCTACGCCTCTGAGATGGGGGCTAGTTATTTATAGTATTTTCACTGCTAAAACTTAAAGCACAACAGTCAAAGTATCAAAATAAGTATCATAATAAATCAAAATGTGTTACGTATTGTAACCTAAGGGGTCGGCGTGGTCGAGTCGGTAAAGCTCATGGTTGCCAAACCGAAAAGTCTCGAGTTCGAACTCTCGGGCAGATGAGGCTCGTTAGCTTGGGACAGCCACTCTTCTAGGAGAGACAACTCCAAAAATCAAAACAACTGCTGCCTTGTAGTTTGTTCTTGGTTGGACAAAGGCTATGGAAGCACATCCAAAAAGAAAAGCAGGCTGAAATCGGAGTCAATGGCCTCAATGGCGCATAACCAGTTGACACGTATCCTTAATTGTGATGGCGGCGTGGTCGAGTCGGCAAAAGCTCATGGTTGATAAATTCGAAAAAGTCTCGAGTTCAACCCCTCTGGCAGATAAAGCTTGATCCCTTCCAACACTTAAAATTAAGAACGAAGAAGAAGAAGTAACCTAACTGCACTAGTTATAGTCTCTTTACAACTTGAATTTCAGTGACTCTGCAAATGAAGATGATAGATGGGGCACGTTAAGTATAGTATTTTCATCGATAAAACATTGAAGCACTGCAGTCAATGTATCCAGATTAAATCAAAACCGTTTAGGTAGTGAAACCTAACTGCACTGGTAAACTACCCTTTAATACTTGGTACTTACTACTGTAACGAGAACTCTTAACTTAAATATAACGTTCATGGATGTAATGTATGCATCAAGTGTCATTAGAATTAGATTAGAAGATATTACGTAAATCATTAACTAGGACGGGGAGATGCCTGGGCCTTTTAAAATCTATTTAAAATGAATCAGAATAGCCCTAGAACCACAACTGTGGCAATTGAAGTAGAGGTTCGGTGACCTCTACAAATGAAGAGATGGTGTGGTCACCGCTATGCCCAGTGTTGTAGCCAGTAGCGGATAAAGGAGGGGGAGGGGGGGGCTGAGTGGACTGCAGTCAGGGGCCCCCGACTTTTAGGGGTTCCTAAATTACTGCTTAATTGTTGGTTTTCGATATATATATATATATATATATATATATATATATATATATATTATATTATATTATATAGGGGCCCCAAATAATATCAGCCGGGGCCCCACTCAAGCTTAATCCGCCCCTGGTTTTAACCACTGAGTGGGCAATATTTTCACTCCTAAATCTAGAATAACTTAACCGTACTAGTTATTGGCCCTTACAAGACAACGATTTTAAACGCAATGTTAACACGATAGAATATTTTTTTAGACTAGAAATAAAACTACACTAGATCTATTTCTCATTTCAAGGACTTGTGTACTTGTTTAAAAAGAGGAAACTGTTTTAACTCGAAAATGACTTCTAAGGTTGGTCAAGAATGGAGGTCAGATCAGGGAGGGTAACCCTTCTGGACTTATCCAATTTTTTTTTCATTCTCCGCCTATTTCAGTGCTAGATCTATAAGTTATTAACAAAACATCTACTCGTAGGGTAAAAAAAATTGTATTAAGAAAGCTCTCATATTTAATGATTTTCTAATTGACAATTATTCCAGTATATTTTAGTTTTCGATTTTTCCGTATTGTTATGTGGATTTTTAACAATGTTTTGTATTATAAGATCGTTTTATACGATTTAAAAACAATTAATACGTTTAAAAATGACAATAGAGTAACAGTTTTCTGTTGATGTGTTTTTTTTTTAAATCTTTTCTTTTAGGTGTGAATAAAGGTTTCTATTTAATAGCTCATAAATCGGAAGCTGGGTTTAAAATGGGCGTTAGAAAGTCCACATAACTTCGTGGAAATTATAGGTGTGAAAAGAAGGTATAAGTATGTAGGAGCCAATTATATTTCTGTATGAGAGCCTCAGGTGTTTCTTTTGAAAAGTGAGAGAGCCGCAGGTGTTTCTTTGGGAGAGTGGGAGAGCCGCAGGAGTTTCTCTTGGAGAGTGAGAGGCACAGATGTGTCTTATAGAGAGTGAGAGAGGCGCGGGTGTTTCTTTTGGAGAGTCAGAGAGCCGCAGGCGTTTCTATGGCACACAGTGAGAGCCGCTGGTATTTCTATGGGAGAGTGGGAGAGCCGCAGGATTCTGTAGGAGAGTCAGAGAGCCGCAGGCGTTTCTATACCAACAGTGAGAGCCGCTGGTATTTCTATGGGAGAGTGGGAGAGCCGCAGGTGTTTCTATAGGAGAGTAAGAGAGCCGCAGGTGTTTCTATAGGAGAGTAAGAGAGCCGCAGGTGTTTCTATAGGAGAGTCAGAGAGCCGCAGGCGTTTCTATAGGAGATTAAGAGAGCCGTAGGCGTTTCTATAGGAGATTAAGAGAGCCGTAGGCGTTTCTATACCAACAGTGAGAGCCGCTGATATTTCCCTGTACTAAACAAACAACACAGCCGAGCAGACGCCGAGAGAGAAAAACCTGACTTCTCGGGTCATCTTGTCAGTTGACGTGAGGCGACCTGTGGCCCGGTCTTCACGTCTGGACGGTGAGAAGACACTAGGGAAGACGTATAGCAGACGTCACGCAGACGTCAGGCGAGAAAATAGGCTCAACAAATTTCAAAGGATTCTAGAGAATACTTTTACTAGCTCGTCTATTGATGTTAACTAAAGTCTACTGAAAAAAACATCACAAATAGGCCTAAACGTTTAAAAAATGGACGTATTTTACGATTTTAATATAGAAAAATACGGTGTATCTGATATTTATTCTAATGGGTATTTATACTTCAAAAAAATTAACAAAAACACTGTAATAATTTAAAAACAGAACTTTCTTTTAAAAATTAACACATTATATTTGAATTAAAAAAATAATAAAATAACTGTCTAATAAAGAAAGTGCATTCAAAACAAGAAGGGGAGGCTACTGATAGAACGGCTCGATTAAAAATAATCTCCCTTGATTCCGAGGATAACACGACGCGCTGAGCTGCGTCCGAGGATGTCGCCCTCACTGTGGTCTGGGATTGTATGCAGCTGTTCATTCAGCCGTTGTCCTGTGGCGTTGGTACCAGGCTTGGCTGAGCATCACTCCACGTCTGATTAACTCACCACAAGAGCCGGGCCATAGGAATCATCTCACTAGGACTATTTATAGTCTGAAACTGTAAAGGTGGGGGGAGGGGTGATGGGGATTGGGAAAACCGAGGATGGATTGCTAGAAATGCCCAAACACAATATATATATATATATATATATATATATATATATATATATATATATATATATATATATATATGCTACGTACGTATGTGTATGTATGTATTTATATATAGTTTATGCTTTGCGTGTTTATGTTATTTGTTTTTATACGATTTGTTGTGTTATTTACATTTCTATAATGGCAGCTACAATAAGTACATTACCATTGGAAGAAGCTATTTTTGTCGATTTCCTTGTTAAATTCAAGTCATTTTTCAAAGTCAAGTTTTCCCTAATTACTCTCATCCATCGTGCGTACTGTGGCGTTAGTTTTATTTATATTTTTTTAATTTCAATGTCTCTGCATTTTGTAACTTTTTTTTTTCGTGGCTTTTAAAAGTATGTTTGTGAAATATTTTAAAATACTTCTATTCGAAGCCTCTGTTCAACTTGATTTTTTTTAAATTTTAGTTTTTATTCATCACTTGCCAGCCATGGGTTGAATTAAAACTTGCGAGTTAAATTTCGACTACTTTTACCGATTTCTTTTAAACTCAACAAGAAATATGGGACGACCCAAAATGTTTTGAGGATGTTATATTGGACCGGCACTTTTCTCTAGCTTTAATATCGGGCGCATCATTAAATATTGAGGAAAAATATTTAGCTTCTTTTATTTTGTGTATAAACCAAAGCTTGTTATTAAGCATGTCTTTTAAATTAATTTTGTTTTTTTACATTTTATTAAAATATTATTGGATACGGCAATATATATTGAGCATATATACGACCGCACTCATCATGCTAATAGGGTCATATAAAAGTATTATAGCACACTTTTGGATTCGTGATTGAGTGAAGGAGCCAGCGACCTGTAAACGATTCGTCGAGGGTTCAAACGTATGCCCTTTTGGACTATATTCAACACACATAAACAAAAGACCATAAGTAAACATCAAAGGATATCAAAGGTGTTTTTGGATTTAAACTTACCTGTGTCACTCAGTGTTGAGTGATTTCTAACAGTTTCTACTTTCTAACTGAACGACTAACTAATATGTAACGTCGATGAATGTAATGTATAAATCAAGTGTCATTAGAATTGGATTAGAAGATATTACGTAAATCGTTAACTAGGGTGGGGAGATCCCTGGGCCATTGATAATCCATTTAAAATGAATCAGAATATCGCAGGAACCACAACTCTGTGAGTAAATAGGCGAAGGATCTCCGCCCTTATGATTGAAAACCTTTAACCTGTTAGGTTATTTCTTATGGTTTTAAAAACATTCTAAACAAATAAGATTTATTGAATTTTTGTGAAACACTTTCTAGGCTGTGTTTTCAAGTTTTCGACACCGTTTAATTCCTTAACATATTTAGGAGGTGTCATAATACACAATACATAATACATCGTATATGACCCAGCAGCTACCTCACCTGGCCTCACCCCCCTCCTTCTTAGAGAACCCCCCCTCCCCATTATCGTATTCTAAACGTTACTACAGGACGGTGGTCGACGCTTCCTGTCTAGGATTTTATTGACGCATTAGCTCATTCACATCTAGCCGTTAACGTCTACCGTATTCGTGTATGGGAATTCTGACATAATTTACATACAACGCCGCAACTGTATTCAAACAAGCATACACTATACACAACCGTTATTCAAAAGTTTTTTTTTTAAAGTTGTTCTTTAAGCTTAAAGAGGAACAATAGAAGCTGATTATGGCACGTCTAAGCTGAACAATGTCTTTGAGTTACAATAAACTATGATAGGAAAAAAAACGCCGTTCAGTTGCGTTTGCTCAGTCATATTATTGGTTCCCTAGATGTCGATCTAGTTTCCCTCTTCGCCTAGTGTGTGTGTGTGTGTGTGTGTGTGTGTGTTTGTCTGTGTGTGTGTGTGTGCTTGTTTGTGTATGTTTGAATGTGGGTTTTTTTATGATGCATTTTTTGAGCGTGCTTGTGTGTTGCGTGTACGTGTTTATGAGCGAATGTGTGGGAGTTTATGTGTGTGTTTGTTCGTATGTGCAAGTGGTTATGTATGTGTGTTTACGTGTGTGTGTATGTGCGTGTGTGTGTATGTGTGTGTGAATTTATACGTTAAAACACATAGTAAGCGTGAAGAGTCAAAAAACAAGTCCGATCTTTGGGGGTGGAGATTTTTTTAGATCAACCACCGACATGTTTAAATGAACCAGACTTCACCAGCTACCATCCCCCTCCCCCCCCCCCCCCATACCCCCACCCACACCATTCGCCGTAGTCATAGCATGAATAGTTTCCAAAACAAGCCGACATCGGTAATCAGATTACAGGAATCAATCACTTGGTTGCTTTTCATAAAATGTTTATCTATTTCCGTCCACTTTCTATAGCCAATTCGATTTGTAAATATTGATTAACCTAATTAGTTTTATCAAATTACATTTGACTTCAACAACAATCAACCACAATGATTAACATGTCGGCGTGTATGTAAACGTACCCACCTCGCTAAATTCTTTATGTAATATGTGTGATATGATCACTCTACTATTGAATTATACAACATATTTGTGTTCTGTGAACATTTTATTTTTATTGATAAGTTACAGTATACAGGCCTATATATATACTAGGCATGCTGCCCAGCTTCGCTTAGGCTTTCGAAAACATTGAGAATTTGAATGCTTAATTAATTCGCCCATATAAGGCGCCGGTCAGTCGAGGTCAGTTTTGACCCCCTCATCGTAGACTTTTTGGCCAACCGGCCCCCGTGTTCTGTCGCCCCAAGGCAAGATCCTGCCAAATTTGAAGCGCCTGCGGCGCCTGGAAGTGCCCTATCGGGCACCCGACAACTTAGCTTTATAGATCATCTAGATCTAGAATATCTAGATCTAGAATCTCTAGATCTAGATCTAGAATCCAAATAGATAAAATAACTTTTTTAAGTTTAGGCCGAGAAAATCGTATTGTATACATTTCATAGCGTACATAGCTCTAAATCATATTTGAATGAAATAGTTCATTTCTTTATATTCTAAACTCGGAAGATGACGTCATCAGTTTCGTGCTCTTTTTTTTAGAGTAAACAATAAGCGACGTCATTGTTAATTGCGTTCTTGTCTCAAGTTTATACAATTTTCCGGTTGCATAAATAATACTGTTTCTCTACATTCGAATACGCCTTTATTTTTTATTTTTCTTCTTTAAATAATTTTGTGGTTATACATTTAAAACATCTAACATATTATTTTCAACAAAAGTCCGTATAAAGGTATCCATATATCGCTGCCGATTCTGACGTGATGTCCGGCGAAAATATTTTGCGGACAGACAGAGAGAGAGAGAGAGAGAAGAGCGCACATGGCCTTTTATAAATTAGGATATATATATATATATATATATATATATATATATATATATATATATATATATATATATATATATATGTGGTATAAAACCCCATTGATGAGTTACATACTCATTTAATGCAGTTACAAGACACAAGCTGGCCAAGCCTTCAATATTATCGTAGTGACTGAAAGTAATAGTAGAAATTAGGACACACCCTTATCAGATAATCATCGGCTCAAGCAACGCTCATTAGGCAGACAGACCGGATCAAGATTATGAATCATGTTACTAGTGACCAGACGTGGGTTTACCCCAGGTTTTTACTTCCTACCTTAGTGCTTCACACGAGGGACGATAGGGACAGTTCGGTCAAGGTCATCTCTTCGTTTAATTTATACTATTATAGCGGATTATAGTATCTTTTGTCCTTGAGATCATTTGTCCTTGAGATCATTTGTCCTGAGATCATTTGTCCGTGAGATATTTTGTTGAGATATTTTGTCTGAGATCATTTGTCATGGAACCAATGCGCCATATTGCTCGTTGGCTCTGTGTTTAGCTTGCTTTTCTTTCTGGATTCGCTCCTTTAGTATTTGTCCTCCCAAGAACAATCCGCAAGTCTGCTGTTTATTAAGATGTTTTTTCTCCAAACAACGAACCACTTTTGCCTTTAGTACGAACTTGGGACCTTTAAAATTAGCGATCATGCGATCTCTCTCCCGACCACGACACCCCCCCCCCCCCCCCCCCCCCTCCAGGTTCCCCTTATCAACTTTTACTGCGATCAAACTGTGATACTAAAACGCCTAGTGCATCTAATAAGTGATGCTAAATGATAAAAAGCAAATGCAACTAGCCTATATATTCTACATGACTATCGTAAAGCTTTATATGGTAATTTAGGCATCATTTAAATTATCCATTTGCAAACATTTAAAGCTAAGTATGTTTGTATTAAAATTTAATATCCACTAATACTTTCAGATACCAAGTAGGTACATATATTATGCTAAAGTAATTGCTACTTAATTTGTAATTATTGATCCTAAAGATTAAATAATATAGCCCATTAAATGAAACTAATTTACAGGCAAATATAGCGCTCTCTCCGCATAGAAACACGCCTAAGCTTGCCCATTCACAGATAAAGAAAGAACCGAAAATTCTAAAGGATGTAGCCTAGCCAGGCATCAAACATACATTGACCAGTAGTGACGTCAGAAATCAATTACACGGAAAACATAAACCCGCTTCTGGTATCCAAACCCAATTATATATCCTAAGGGGAGCTCAGTCTCCGAGAGTCTAACTATTGGGATAACTCTAGCAATCGTTACATAAAGTTGGTCAGCTACGAGATAGACTGGATTAAGTTTTTTTCCAGATATACCATCAAGGTTATATTTACCTATGTTTAACCTTCAACTTAAGCCCCGTAACATTTCTTTATTTAATTTCAGACGGGGAGTGTAAGAAAATACATATACTATTGGAGTTTGTTTTAAGATATGTAC
The DNA here is from genome assembly GCF_028476545.2 of Physella acuta. NCBI lineage: Eukaryota > Metazoa > Mollusca > Gastropoda > Physidae > Physella > Physella acuta. The sequence continues at coordinate 29,152 of NW_026731858.1, forward strand.
CTTAAATTGTATTGGTGAGCTACGTATTGTGTACATTGTACTGATACATAATAATGGAGAGAATGCCTGAAATTACAATTGTAGCCCATTGATTTTGTTGCTTGTATTTCAAATTTGGTCGTATTTCAAATTTGCTCGTATTTCAAATTTGCTCGTATTTCAAATTTGCTCGTATTTCAAATTTGCTCGTATTTCAAATTTGTTCGTATTTCAAAGAAAATTTCCCTTGCTCCTCGGTCCGTATATAAAATATCGTACATCGCACTACATACGTACACGCGTACGTCGAGGTACAAGTGTACTCGTAACAACAGAATCAGCTATTTGTATCAACATAATTGTTTACTGTAAACCTTTCCTATTGAAAGCAAGCACCGCTCTAACCAAAACTATCAGCATTATGTAACCTTCTGTCTGGTTTTCCATTAGCAAGGTTTTAGTTTCATTAGTAACTTACTCTAAACGTAAATCTCTCTCATTGTTTTTAATCTAACGTCTTAAACGTTTGGACTATCTTTCACGTGGTAAGAAGACATTAAGCTCAGAAGGGCTTACACGGATTTGGGTAAGTTGAGCTCTTTGTAAAACGTCAGGCCAAAAGACTAATTTAATTAATTATTGTTAAGATTACGTTTCCTTGATTCTAGGCATTCTGGCATCTAATTGTTTAAGTAGGGTTCTAAGTAAAGTTTAAAGTAGAATAATGCGATAATCCTATCGAATGGTGTGAGGATTAGACCAACATGTACTAATTGGCGCAATGATAAGTGGATGAGTAGGGTACCATACAATACATAACTTTTATTTAGCATCGTGTATAGCAGGGGTCTCCAAACTACGGCTTGCGGACCGGATGCGGCCCGCGACGTCCTCTCATCCGGCCCGCGGAGATCTTTTTGTCCACGGAATAAAACCTTTGTTGGTGATGGCTGAGGAACTTTGCCCAGAAAAATCAAAGACATGCCTGGAAGAAACTGGCCCGCGAACTGAAATTTGATAGTTAATGTGGCCCTCGGACTGAAAAGTTTGGAGACCCCTGGTGTATAGGATATGTAATCATTAAAATTAAATAACATTCACTGGGTTCCTTTACCTTCAAGAACAGAGAGTCTGCTCCAGTATTCAAGTACTTAGAGTGTCATCAGCGAATGGAAGCGAAAACCAAATTTGTGTCCCTTTAAACAATGGGATGCTGAAATGGGCAGTAACTTGTGATAACTAGGCTCCTGAAATGGACAGTAACTTGTGTTATATCAAGTTCATGAAAACAAGCATCAGCGTGAACCACTGGGAAAATGTCAGTATGCTTGTGCATTAGCTTACTATAAGCTTGTAACAGTAGCAAAAGGGGTTGTGAAAATAAATACACACGCTTGTATTCTATTGGCTAATAGACGTGTGAAAATAACACACACTTAGATTCTATTGACCTCTAGACTTGTGAAAATAGACACACATAGTAAGATTCTATTGACCACTAGGTTTGTGAAAATAGACACACTTTTAGATTCTATTGACCACTAGAATTGTGCAAATAGACACACACTTAGATTATATTCACCACTAGACCTGTGAAAATAGACACACACTTAGATTCTATTGACCACTTATCTAACGAATATTTATGACACTGATTTATGCCATATCAAATGCTACACCCTAATGTTAATATACTCGACAGCTATTCAAATGCCAATCCCTGCTAGGGAGAATAAGGTAATTAAGAGAGCAGACTTTAAAATACCCGTGTACATTCTCACAGGATGAATAAAAAAAAATTACATTAATTAATTGAGTTCCTGTCAAGCCCTCGTCCCAACCCCCCCCCCCCCCCCCCCCCCCCGGGTTTCAACTCCAACTTGATTTGCTTGAGATTTGATCTCTGAAATACAACACAGATGATGATTTCAAATGACAGATCGAAATTCAACACAGTGATTTCAAAATCGTATGTAGGCGGTTAAAAATAGACGAGACAACGTGAAGTATGTTGAAATTTTAGTTTTTTAAAATCTTATTTCATGTATAATGAGTAAAATAAATTGCATGGCAACTTTAAATAAGTAGGATGTAAAATGATATTTTGAATTTTGATGGGGGAGCTACAAATGTAGTAATTTAATTTGATCAAGCAGCAGTAGTCGGCGTGGTCGAGTCGGTAAAGCTCATGGTTGCTAAACCGAAAAGTCTCGAGTTGAACCCTCGGACAGATGAGGCTCGTTAGCTGGGCACTGCCTTGTAGTTTGTTCTTGGTAGGACAAAGGCTATGGAAGCAAATCCGAAATGAACATTAGGCTGAAATCGGAGTCAATGGCCTCAAAGGCGCATAACCAATTGACACGTATCCCTAATTGTGATTGTGATGGAAGCGTGGTCGAGTTAGCAAAAGCTCATGGTCGATAAATTTGAAAAAAAGTCTCGAGTTCAAACCCTCTGGCAGATAAGGCTCGATCCCTTTTAACACTAAATATTAAGAACCAAGAAGAAAATGAAAGATCAAACAGCCTTATACAGTTCAAGTGAATATATGATCCTCTGCATTAGTAAGCTATTTGTTGAACAGTTATAATGAAAAAGAATACCTTTTAATCAATGCAATCACAATGCTTCTTAAAATTCTAATAAAACCGACAGTGTTAAAGTGGTAGTTACAATGATGTTAAGGTTCTTGTAGTATTTGCAATGATGGTGAGATCTCAAGCATATTTCCGTGGTAATTACGATTACTTACAGTAAACCCTTGCTTTAAGATGCCTGTCTTATGCTTGCATCAAAGACTTCCCAACCAAACATCCAAGACACAATTCAGTCAGCTAGAGGTGTCCACACTACTGCTAGTACTGCTATAATAGCTATGTATTAGCCTTATAGAGAAGAAGCATTAGCATTATAGACAAGTAGTATTAGTAGACTTTCTTCGGGGGGGGGGGGGGGGGCGGACACTGTTAAAAGTATATATTTTCTATATAAATTTCATTTTGTTCTGGGGGGCGGTATACTTTTTTCGGGGGGGGGGGGGAGATGCCTGGAAGAAACTCTGATCCTAGGCATATCTAAGACTCAAACCGTGAACCCAACCACGTCTTCACTCCCAACCCTACCCCTGACCCTAACAGCATTACCGCCACACTAAATAACCTTGATACGATACTGATTTGTCCTACCGACATTTTTACAAGAACCAGACTCTAACTACACGTCGTGTTGAATATGCATCAGGCTCAACAATAGCTGCATGCAAAGTGACGATGACAAAGAACTGCAACATCGGGAGAAGTCGAACACAAATGAGAAATCAATACTTAATGGAGATATTGATGCCTTTGAAATGTGATCCGACGTGGGGACTAGGTTAGAATTCGATAGATTTGAAACGGGTATGCGCTGTTTCGATGGTTTTCAATGAGGGATTCAATGGGGTCTGGCACTTTTGTGGTAACTAGGAATTCCTAGAGACGAACTTTTTTGTGGCATTTGTTACAATACATTTTATAGATTAAAACATTTGCCGGCAAGCGATGGTCGTGTTTTGTGAAGCTAGTAAGCAGATCAATAGCGAGTAAGCTATGAAATGATTCTAAATTATACAATTATTTTGCTGCTGTCGTTGATTTGTAAAGATAATGCTGTTGTAATCATTATCAATAATTAGCTATTACTAATTGCATTTTGATTTTCACGGAATTGATTTTCAAATTCAATAATTATAAGCGATTATTAAGAAATGTCTAAAGGATAAATACACATATTTCATTTTCACATTTTTGACGAAAGTTTTAATTTTTACATAATAATAAAAACCTATTTAGTATAATACAAAATACAAGTTTGGATACATAAATAAAATAAATCTAAATCTATTTTGCACTTGAGTTTTAAAATACGAAGCAATCTACACCATACGTGATATCGAATCCAATTAAAATTGCTTTCACCCTACAACTTGACCTCGGATATAATATTACAATATACATTTCAAGGTTATATATTCATTATCTTGTTCTTTAAAACATGTTTTTAACTTTAATAATGATTGAGAAAGCCTTTGCAGATGTTTGAGATATTTCAGACATTATTTTCTGACTAAACAGGACTGAACAACATTTTTTTCTTTTCCACTTCTGTCAATGTAGTAACGACCGGACGTAGACCGTAGATATATATATATATATATATATATATATATATATATATATATATATATATATATATATATATATATATATATATATATATATATATATTTCTACGTATGAGCACAATTTAAGATACAAGTAACCAGAGGAGTAGCGAGGGGGTGGGGGTGCGGACCGCACCTGGTGACACCATTTAGGGGGCTGACACCAAAGCAAAAAATAGCAAAATATATAGAGAAAAATGGTAAGTCCACTTAATTAAGTGATTAATTCGAGTGTTAAATAGTCTTTTAAGAGGTGCAAATTGAAAATTTGAGGGAGAGGGGGTGCAAATCGAAAGTTTGAGAGGGGAGGGGTGCAAATCGAAGATTGAAAGCTTGTCCCCGGGAAGGGTCGCTACGCCTCTAGGGGGTGACACCATTAAGTGCCGCACCGGGTGACACCCGACCTCGCTACGCCACTGCAAGTAACCAAATTAGCGTGATTTACTGTTCGTGGAAAAAGAAACTCCGAAAAAGTTAAAACTGATTGTGTATCGGAGCTATTCAATTACATTTACCTAACTTATGCCTGAAATATTCTGAAAGAGTGGGAAAAGAAACCTGCTTGGACTTGTCAATTTGAACGGTCAGCGTGGAAAAGTGAGAAAAGCGTGGCGTAAAAAATCAGACCATCAAAGAGAAATGATGCGACGAAAATTAAGCGAAAGTAATAAAACATAATATACTGGCATTAAGGTTTAATATGTTGGGTGTATATTAAATTCTGTTCTTCTTCTTCGTTCATAATTTTTTTGTTGGAAGGGATTGAGCCTTATATGTTTAACAACCATCAGCTTTGCCGACTCGACAACGCATCCAACACAGTTAATGATACGTGTCAACTGGTTATGCGTCATTGAGGCCATTGACTCCGATTTCAGCCAACTTTTCTTTTTGGATTTGCTTCCATAGCAAATCCAACCAAGAACAAACTACAAGGCAGCAGTTGACTTTGGAGTTGTCTCTCCTAGAAGAGTGACTGTCCACAGCTAATGAGCCTCATCTGCCCGAGGCTTCGAACTCGCGATTTTTCAGTTTAGCAACAATGAGCTATACCGACTCGACCACTCCGATCCCTTAAGTTCTGTTAAGTTTAGTGATAAAGTGTTGCGCTAAGAGTGTAATGAGGAAGTGGGTTAAAGGGACTGAAGTAAGTGAAGCTCCTACACCTATCTACCCACCTTAACTTAGCGCTACACCTCCGCCAGCATCTTCTTACTTTCGACGAATGGTTAAAATAATACTTTAAATTAAACAAGACTTAACGACGGCAGAGTTTATTCCAGGCATCTCTCCTCCCGCTTCCCCCCTCCCGAAAAAAAACATTTACGTCATAGTGCGCTTTCCCCTCCACCCCCCTAGAAAATTTCCAAGTACCTCAAGTACCCTCCTCCCCCCCCCCCCCCCCCCCTCCGCAGAGAAAAAGTCTGGAAGAAACACTGAACGAATGATGGTTAAATTAGGACGTCATTTTAAGTTAAACAAACCCTAAAACTGGGTGGCTAAGGCGATACTTAACAGTTTTATGTATCTCATACAGCCACAAGCAATAATTTGTATTGATAAATTAAACACCGTTCTAAATTTATTTCAACTGTTGGCCAAAATTGAACAGTGATTTCTGGAAACTATCTGTTAATCTGGCTGTGACGGGAATCACGTGTTAGTCTTCCTTGGCATTAGCCGCCACGAGTCTCCAAATGTCACGCTGATATTCTAACCCCTCCTTCTTTCACTCTGTCAATCCTTTTTATCCATCCAATTTTCTTATAACTCCACTGCGTTCATCCAAAGCTGACAAAATGGTCGCTAATTATAAAGAAATAACATGGTTTAAATAATAATTTGAAAACACGGAATAATTTTGTTATAATACTGCTTCAATATTTTAAAAGAGGGTGTTTATACATATTATCTGAAATAATTCCGTTGACACAATATGTTACTTTTACTTAATGGATTTTAGATAATAAACTTAGCAAAATTAGAGTTAAAAAGAATATTTAAAAAAAAAACTGTATATAAAAGTTATGACTAATCGGCTTCCACAATCTAAAATTAGTAACGGGGTATTCCCCGCAAAAATCTTTAAACGCTAACAGATGATGTCTCATTGACATGCACATTTCAAGGACATGTGTGAGGAGAGATAACTCTCACGTGTTTATTTCTTTAAATTTAAAAAAAAAATTAAAATAAATGACTTTAAAAAAAAAAAAATTTAAGCCAAGATTGTCAAGAGGCAAATCTTCGTCTTCTCCGGGACTATTTTTTAAAAAATGTGAATTAAGAGAGGACACTCGGAGGGAGGGGGGACGGGGTGGGGGGGGGGGGGGGGGGAATAAGAAGAATTCTGAACAACAACTATAATTCTGATGAAAAGATTTGTGGAGTTAATAGCAGTACTCAATGACACTTGCAAAACGAACACAGAGACTGAAGTTATTTAATAATGAATTGAAATATTGGTAAATACACGATGTTTAAACAGTAATTAATTACCGCAACGAATGATTCAATACCATTAACAAAAGACTTAATTAGTCGATCAAACATTGGCCGATCAATTAGCGTGTGGGTCAGTCTTTGTACGGTGTCGTGTTTTGCGTGGGCGTGTCTCGTCCCCCTACATTAGCATAGGCTGCATGCTTTCATGGCCTTTGATCTAGTCATCTTCGTGAGTAACTCGCTAATGTATTGCATTTACATTCTCACTGAATAATTCAATCAACATCTAGGTAGGTTCAAAGGCATATATATATATATATATATATATATATATATATATATATATATATATATATGTGTGTGTGAGTGTGTGTGTATATGTGTGTGTGTGTGTTCATATTTATATAGAATCGGATTCTTATTTCAGACTCTCAAGTATAATTTTGCCCAAGATTTTACTCCTTGTTTATAACACTGTAGGAGTGGAGTGGTCGACTACCAACAGTATTGTCTTGAGTTCGAATCCCGTGCTTGAATCCATAGGACATCCTTAAGAGGCCCCCTCCCCCCCCCCCTTCCCATTTCTGGTAGGTACCGGACTTAGAGAAGGTAATTTAGCTAGACAAAGTGCTGACCATACAATTCCTTTCTGTGATAAGGTCACTGACTGATCAATGTATTGCTAGATTCCATGTGGTAACTACTATAGTAACTATAGGTAATGAGGAAAAACAACCTTTATCGAAATGTATATTAATTCGCCAAATATTTTGTAAGGGAGACAACTTAGCTATTAAATTTTCAAAGTAAAAAAGTTACAGATAATGAATGGAAAACCAATGTATTCCATAAATGAGTAAATACCTAAATTGTATATACCATTGTATGTGGAAGTACAATTTTTGTATCATTTTTTTTTCAGTTATAATTATACGTCGTTACTACTGATGGAATAGTTACACCTTAAATTAAACAGATGGTATTGTATATAACTCTATGATCCCCTGCTCCCTCTAGACTGAAGTTTTTGCCAGCCGGTGACTAGATCAATATATTTCCTTCAATGTAAACCATCGTAAATGAATGAAAGCAGGCTAAAAGTAAGAAAGAAATATTACTATTGTAATATATTGTAATATATTGTATTACTATTTCGTTTTCATTTGATGTTCGAAATTATGTAAGAATTTGATGTTGATGTACTTGTTTTAAATTTGCAAATAAAAGTATTTTTAAAAAAAAAAAAAAAAAAATTTCCTTCATGGGAAGAAAAACAAGTTAATAAAAAGTCTAGTGACAATTTAAGCGCAATTTCCTTAATTAATTTTTTTGTGACCGAACTAAAGGATATTTTTGAAAACTTTCTTCGGCAATATTGTTTTAAATTATGGCAGGAATCGATTGGTAAATATTTCAAGTCGCTAAGTGGTCTGGTTGCCGAGATATGGGCCAAAAACTGCATTTTTTCGAGGTTTTTTGGCTTTTCCGGGAAATCCAGGAAGGAATTCCGGGAATTTTTTTGGCCCACAATCATCCTCGGAACTTGCTTAACATATTTGCTTTCGGAACTAGTCCTCGATATTGCTTCGTTGAGGAGGAGATACGACTTAAAGCTGCGGACACACATCCATTGCGGACACACATCCATTCATCCAGAAATGACGAGTTAATAATCGCAATTGTCCAGTACTTTTTGTAAATGCTTGAATTATGTTACAGACTAACGCTCACACACATTTGTATATGCTGATGTAATTATTTCTATTTGAAAAAAAAACTTTCATGTATACAAATTGTATGTAAATATTGTTAAAATGATCTAAAAAGCACTTTTGCATTTATTTGTAAATACATCTTTTTTTGTAATAACCGTTTGAGCTTATTTATTCCCTTACGGGAAAACTATAAAACACTTTGTTTGAAATGCTGTAAATTTTAATGTTGTTTTACTTGTTTTATAATGAAAATAAAAGTATTTTTAAATAAACCGGGAGTGATCTCCCATAAACTTTCTCGAATATTCGTATATAACACTACGGGGGATGGCAACTCAGGATATAGACATGATTTTTAATCCATTTGTATTTACTTAAACTTTTTAAAATAGAATAGAATCTCGTAGAAAAAAGAATTGCAAAAGTGAACGCGAAATAATCTGTGTATAATAGTGCGGAATATTATTAGTACCTTATTAATTAACATGCGTTTTTGAGAAATCGAAAATAGCGTTAATTACTACTTCCGGTCAACGGAAAATACTCAACATTTGACAGAAGGCAGAACATATTAGATCTTTTACTTATACGTGAAATTTCGTTCATCTATCTGAAACAGTACTCAAGTTATAGGCTTTTGAAAAATTGAAAGTAGAATAAGTTCCACTTCATGTTACAGTAAATCGCTGAAAAGTTGATACAGAACTACAAAATTGATATAATACTTATATATGAAATTTCATCAATCTAGCTGTAACGGTACTCAAGTTATAGTGTCCACAGACACACAAACAAACACACAGACATACGGAAATAATTGCAAAACCCAGTTTTTCCGACTCGATTACGCACAAAACGCTGACATTTGATAACTCTGCCCTACCATTTTTTTTTTTTTTTTGGTTGGTCACACACCTCTCCCCCACCATTTTACAATTTTTCTGATAAAACATTGTTTCCAAATTAAAGTTTACTATATTTCGATGGTGTCACCCTTAAATGGTGTGTCCCCCCACCCCCACCCCAGCCGGAAATTCACTGCTCCTTACAGTGACCAACAGAATCCACGACCAAATTCGCAAAACTTTTTCAATTAACAGCACAAAACTTTTTTCTTCTTCATAAGATTTTTTGAGTTGAAAATGTATTGCTTGTGCGCTTAAGTGTTTCACAATGTGCTTTTTTTGGTTTCTGAAATCAATAAAAACATTTTTTTAAATAAACTAATAATGTAAATCCTTTTTAAAAAAATCAATGTTTGAACTGTTGCATGTAAAGGAAGGTTTATTATTTAAAATCATCTAGCATTCGAAATACATCTAAACTTTATGAATACGTGAACATACAATCCTAATTTATAAAAGCCCAATGTGCGCACATCTCTCTCTCTCTCTCTCTCTTTCTCTGTCCGCAAAAAATTTTCGCCGGACATCACGTCAGAATCGGCAGCGATATATCGAGAATTTTTTACGGACTTTTGTTGAAAATAATATGTTAGATGTTTTAAATGTATAACCACAATTTTATTTAAAGAAGAAAAATAAAAATTTAAGGCGTATTCGAATGTAGAGAAACAGTATTATTTATGCAACCGGAAAAGCATTAATATATGTGAAAAAGAACGCATAAAACTGTGACGTCACTATTGCTTATACATTAACTAATGACGTCATCTGCGGTGTTTAGAATGAAAAGAAATGAACTATTTCATTCAAATTTGATTTAGATCTACGTACACTATGAAATGTATACAATACAATTTTTCCGGCCTAAACTCATAAAATTTATTTTATGTATTTGGATTCTAGATCTAGAGATTCTAGATCTAGACTAAATCTAAATCTAAATCCACGCAATAACTAGATCTAGACGTAGACGCTAAGATTTAGATTTAGACTCTAACTTCTCTAAAATCAATTCCAAAAATAAATTTCTATATTAGGACTAAACTATTGGTTAACTTGGTTAATGTATTCTTTTTTATTATGCTCGGGCTAAACTTAAAAAAAAAATTCTTTTAGGAATCTAGCTCTAGATCTAGATTGTCGGGTGTCCGATAGGGCACTTCCCGGCGCCGCAGGCGCTTCAAATTTGGCATGATCTTGCCTTGGTGCGACAGAACACGGGGGCCGGTTGGCCGAAAAGTCTACGATGTGGGGGTCAAAACTGACCTCGACTGACCGGTACCTTATATGAGCTATAAATCGAAAAAAAATGTCCACGGAGGAACCTCTTCATAACTCTTGAGGTCGTAGACCGACCTTCGGGCGAATTAATTAAGCATTCAAATTCTCAATGTTTTCGAAAGCCTAAGCGAAGCTGGGCAGCATGCCTAGTTAGTTATATTCTGTGTCGTAGATTAATCTTTTAAAGCTACTTTACGCACATATCCATATTTTCATCTTATTCAAGCTGTACTTTACTCCCTAAAACATTGTTTACGCTTTGAAATATTGAAAATAAAATACGAGAGAGCATGAGAGAGGTCGTTGTTTCCAACTTCTCATATTGTCCAAACTTCTTTGACACGCAAGGTTTACAAAAACTGACCGGAACTGATTTCTAAAGAAATTGATTTTATTTTCAAATAATAATTATCAGCAGGCGGTGCTAAAGTAAAAGATGGCATTTAAAAGTTTATATGATCAACGGGGAAAACATAGTTATATCTGCAGCAAGGTTGTTGGTTATTGAATCGGAAAATGGCATGATCTCTAAACACTGATATAGGCCTACTATTCGCAAGTTACTTAGAAAATGTTGATCGAATAAGGACAATGGTATAGATCTTTATACACTGATATAGGCCCACTACTAGCAAGCTACTTAAGAAATGTTGACCAAAAAGGACAAAATAGCTGTCTCAAGCAAACATAGTTCTAACTGTATAAATATATACGTATATATATATATATATATATATATATATATATATATATATATATATATATATATATATATATATATATATATATATATATATATATATATATATATATATATATATATATATATACATTTGGACATGCACTGTAGAAATAAGTTTAACGTCTCTATTTAGACAAACATATATTGTCTTTCACACTTAGCCCACATTTCTCCGTGGCTAAACTAATATATAAGTAATGTGGACACATGTGTATGATACCACTTAACTCCACACACAAAAAAACCCTTGACAAACATACACAATATTTTCTGTAATAATTCATTTCTATTCAGATTGCCAAGTCCTATCATGAAAATACACCAATATCAACAACTTGTATAGACTAAAAAAAACTTTCGGCATAATTTGACAAAAAAGCATAAGTCATAATCAAAGAAGAGAAATCGACTTCAAGATTCCTATTTACTTATGCAAGACTTGACATTTAATGTCAACAAATGCCATTCCCGATTTCATATTTATTTATTTCAAATTATTTATATTATTTTTACACCCCACCCCTTATTTATTAGATGTTAATTTTGTTGAAACTAATTTCTTTCTCAATCTCTTTCATCGCACTGAATTGTATGAATTGAGAGCTATTTATAGAAAGCCTTGAGCGATGTATTTGTGATGTGTACGTGATAAATCGACGTGAATATTGCAGACAAGTTTTATGGAAGTGTAAATATTTGAACATGACAACGTCACACAACAGAGTGCTTATATATTTAATCGAACTGTAACGTTCATTGATCAATGCTAATAAATGGGATGTGGGTTCTTTTTGATAGAGTGATTTGTACACTGTGTGTTTGTTTGAAGGGAATGAGATTGTAGATGTATGTGTCTGAACGTCTTCACGACAGTGCTATAGGTCTAAGTGTGTACTGGGTCCAAATATAATGTTACCATATGCCCACTGTGAAGACTTCTAAAATGGCCATGTGCTTAGTTTGAATATTATTTGCAACGATTTGGAGATTTAATTTTATGATGGCACAGTAATCGGATTTAATTTTATGATGGCCCAGTAATCGGATGTAATTTTATGATGGCCCAGTAATCGGATGTAATTTTATGATGGCCCAGTAATCAGAAGTAATTCTATGATGGCCCAGTAATCGGATGCAATTTTTTGATGGCCCAGTAATCGGATGTAATTTTATGATGGCACCGTAATCAGATTAAATGTTATAATACTACAGTAATCAGATTGAATGTTATAATGGCCAAGTAATCAGACTGAATGTTATAAATGGCCCAGTAATCAAATTGAATGTTATAAATAGCCCAGTAATCAGATTGAATGTTATAAATGACCCAGTAATCGGATTGAATGTTATAAATGGCCCAGCAACCAGATTGAATGTTATAAATGGCCCAGTAATCAAATTGGATGTTATAAATGGCCCAGTAATGATCCCGATGATATTGAACTAATAGATTTTTTAAACTGCATACAAGGCCAGGATGGAGGGGGGGGGGGAATAATTATTACGTCACGCGTAGCAACGGGCAAAGAGATGGCGAAGGGTGCTCTAATAAATATGACGCCATATCCGCAGCCAGTTGTGATCTTAAAAGCCCGTGGGGTTATTAAAACATTTGACGTAATGTCAAAACGAAATATGCACGCGTGGGTTGTATTGGAAATATTTAAAACGAATTTAACCCCCCAAGGACAATCTAGCTCCACTGAAGGCAAAGTTTGAGATGTCAGTGCAACAAGTTCACGGATCTAACAACAAGCCAATTTATCCAGCGCTGAGCTGGATTTAGCGACATGACGTGTGCTATGAGTGATGAGGCAGGAGGCAACAGAAAGAGAAGTTGGGGAGGATTTTCTTGACGTCTGACCAGAACAGGGGGGATGGAGTTTTCAATCCTCCCATCCACTCCCCCCTCCTCCCTTCCTCCACCCACACCCAAATAACTGCTAATGTCATAATTGAACACTTGTATGAAATACAATCTAAAATTTTTGTATGACGCAGCATTCGTTTTTAAAAGAGGGACTTTAACTATAAACTAAGAGAAATGTATTTGAATTTAGTCCCCCCCCCCTCCATTTCTCATCCCTCCCACCACACTTCTCCCACACAATTCAAAACATGCTACAACGTTTGTGCGCATTTGGAGACCAAACGAACATTCCATTTACCCTTCTAAGCAACGCCATCCCGCAGCTTAAGGCTGTAGCCGGGTCGATTGAAGTTCGTATCTTCGCGGGAAGGAAACCCCATTTCTAATTTACCCAGCCATTGTGCCAAGCTGTTAGAAGTCTTAGACACAGCCGGCTCAATCGCACCGACCCGCGCTGACGACTATCTCAATGCGAACAGCAACACCGCACCAACTTTAAAGGGCCGTTTTTGTTGTCTCTGTTCTTAGAGGTACTTTTAACTAACTAGATGTGGGGGGGGGGGGGGAGGGGGGGAGGGGGGCGAGGGCTTTCAGACATAAACTAGTTTCTGGGATAGAAAATCCTTATAAGTGATATTGACCTAGCAGGGTGATTACTAACAGACCAGGTCAAAATAGCCGTTGGGGAAAAGGTATGGAAATATTTTGAGATGTGTTTTCAAATATTGGGTTGTGCCTAAGGGTAGGTGTTTGATGGTTGAAGGGTTCAGTCCCGGTTCAAATATTTGTTGTGATTTCAAATATCCTCAGCTTAAAAAGAATTCCAGCATCAGTCAAACATGTTTGCATCTTTGATGTGGGTTAGTCCCTAACCCCCCCCCCCCCCCTCCCAAAGCGCTGAGATAAGTATTAGACACATCATGTTGGGGAAAGTAAAAGCGTGTAAGCAAAGTGATGACCACATATCCCTTCATTTGCTGAGGTAATAACAATGATGAACTCTGTTTCATGTGCCTCTGTGGAACGCCAAGTTTATAGGGGTATTTTTTATTAATTTCTAAACATACAAACACACATCACAAACATCACACACACACACTCTCTCACACACAAACACACACACTCACACACATATATTATTTATAATGTATATATATATATATATATATATATATATATATATATATATATATATATATATATATATATATATATATATATATATATATATATATATATATATATATATACCAGCCAAAACATTCCAGCAAACATAGTGACGCTGCTCCAAGATAATAAAAGCACAGTTATATAAAAAAAAATGCACGGATGCATAAAGCGAAAAATGTATTCTTTAACATCCCTCACTAGGCCGTAATGCAGGAGAACGAGCTGTCGTCTGCCGTGTGACATCTGACAGGCCACACAAGACACGGGCGTTTTTGTCCGGTGTCGCTAAAAAGGTGAGGATTTGTCACTCACACAGCAGATCTCAGGGATCTGTTTCAGCCTCACCACCGTCTCCCTACCGCCCCGGATGTTGCCCTAGCTGTGTGTGACGTGGGATGTTCTTGATGTAAATTTACAAGTAGCTTAACCCAATAGCACAGTTTAACCTGAAACCCAAAGCTTAACCTGTCTACAGATATATATATATATATATATACATATATATATATATATATATATATATATATATATATATATATATATATATATATATATATATATACATATATATATATATATATATATATATATATATATATATATATATATATATATATATATATGTGTGTGTGTGTGTGTGTGTGTGCGTGCGTGCGTGTCTATGTATTATAATCTATATGAATATTTATTACAATGCATAAAATATGATTTACCAATCAACTAAGCAATGCATCGAAATGTACAAAATATGCTTTCACTTTCTAAGCTTCGAAGAAATAAATAAATAGATTGTAAATCTTTGTATTATTAAGAATGCATAACCATAACCATAATTTTTTTTTTTTATACATTCATGCGACCACAATATCAGACTTTCAGCTATTAGAATGTTCAAATGATTTTTTTAACTATCTGCTCACGCTTAAATTAGCTGCAAAATTATTGTCATTTTAAGACACAATAATACAAACAACTTCTTCTATGATACAAGAATTATAATCTAATTAAATTATTTTGTAACAGTGCACTAACTCATAAAATTAGCTTATGAGTACTTTAAAAATAATTAATTAATGAACATAATCATTATTACTTTTGTAACAACATTAAAATATAATATAATAAGAAATTATTTATTTTATTCTGTAGCATTTAGTCGCTTAATATAAGTTTCTTCTGTGTGATCAACTTCTGTATTCAAGTCTGCCACAGTTTACGACTAATTATTTTTCTTCCTACACATTAATTAATCACTTATCTACAAGGCCACTGTCAAAGACTAGCGGCTATTTTTAGACCTGGACTTGACAGTGGCTAACCCACGTGTCAACAAAGTGCTCACGAGTTAATTGGGCGAATCGTTGACCACGTGATAGGGGAGGCTGGTGTTTGAACAGTGCTATAGGGAATCGATGGGTTTTTATTTCACGCCAGCCCCAGAAATAATGATGGTCTTTTGAATGTGAGTACCTCGCGATAATTATACAGGCATGTTGGGCAGTGTCTTGTATAAGCAGGTAGCGCTATTCATGTAGAAGTGTCGATGTTCTAGAGGTAAAACTACGGGGAATTCTTTTCAGACTGAATGGGGGATTGGGGAATGGTTAATTGGAATCTAGGATAAAGTTCATTGCGTTTTTTAATTGTTTCTAAATTAGATTAAGGATTTGTAGCCTGAAGCTGTACAGAAGCCTACAATTTTTTATTGGCAGTGACATAAATGTCATGATGTCTGAATTCATGTTTAACATGGCTGGCTCCAAATTTGGGTTCTTGTAAATATTGTGCGTGTTGAACTGCCTTCTATTTAGTGAGAACATAATGTATTTTGTGAGTCGACAGTTTTCGAGTTTGCTTATTCCGTATGTTGTAGTTCAGGCATGAAAAGTCGGTGCAACATACAGAACGTGAAGTCATAGCTATAACAGAGGCGTAGTGACGGGGGGCGGGGGGAGGTACATATGTCCCCGGCCACAGACCCTAGGGGCGTCAAAATAAGCTCATTTTAGCTGCTATTTTGAATTATAAATATAAAAAATATATGGGGAGGTGGCACCAATTTGAAAGTTCTTACCCGGGTGCCTGTAGGGGTCGCTACATCTCTGTGCTACAACATACGGCACGTGAAGTCATAAGTACAAAATACGACACATCAAGTCATACGAAGAACATACTGTACATTAAGTCATGTATGTACAACATATTGTACATTAAGTCATGCGTACAATATGCGACACATCATTCATAACTACCTAATTGATAAAAACATTTCTACGAATAATATTATCATTACTATAAAAAATATGTTGATACTAATTATCATAAAATTATGAAAATAACATTTAACAACAATAACGTTATAATAAAGAAGTAATTGTAATGCTAATTAATGCCAATCATATTGATCAGACTTTCATTAACGAAAGCCTCTGCCGCATATTGAACATCAGGTGGCCTGAAAAAAAAATTTACCAATGCCGAACTGTGGGGATAAAATGGGCAAGACCCTATTGGCAAAAAAATACAAAAGCGCCAATTGGGATGGATTGGACACACCGTGCGTAAACCAACTAGCAACATCTCCAGACAGGAACTAGACTGGAATCCACAAGGAAAGAGGAAAGTTAGTAAGTAAAGTAAAGTTCCATTTTAAACCTGATGGTCTATAGGGCAAGTGAAATAGAGTTCACTTGTCTCTGTGACCTCGGCATACGAAGAGTGTGGTGAGCACTATGCCCAGCCGCCTTTACTTTCCCTAACGTGACTTAGGTACCCATCAGAGTTTGTTTGACTCAAGGACGGTCTACTGACTTGACCCCGGATTACAACTAGAGACTTACGGGTTAGCAGTTGAGCTCTCTACCGCTAGACCACTCCGTCCTTTGTGAAGGTCAAAACAAACATGAGAAAGCTCAGCTCTCAGTGAAGCAGAACTAGCTGGGACGACGTGGGCCTAGCTTGGAGGAATTGCTAATAACCAAGTAAGATGGAGAGGTGTTGTTGCGTCCATACGCTCCACAAGGAATGATAAAGATGCTGTTGATTATAATCATAATAATAAGAATAATGATTATTTTTATATTATTACTTCTTTATTACTAACAATAATAACACTATTAAGACAAATTTATTAAAAGCTATAGTGTATATCAGTGGTTCTTAACCTGGGTTCGATTGAACCCAAGGGCTCGGCTAGTGAGTCTTAGGAGTTCGGCGGAGGTCAAAACATACACCCGACTGATATGATTCACGATCGCATTATGTCAGTGCGGACGATAGTTTATTAAAAAGGATTCAGTGAATGCGCATGTGTGGTTTGGTACCTCCAAAAAGGCTAAGAACCACTGGTGTATACTAAAAGCGATGATGACACGATGTAATGAAATATTGCACAAGCGATGATGACACGATGTAATGAAATATTGCACAAGCGAGACTGTTTTAACACACCAAACTCCCAACACCTTGCAACTGCTCTGTTTACCAAAGCCTCGTCAGTAAACAAAGCTGCTGCTGAAAAAAAAAACCTCCAGCTGCAAAGTCTTTTGAAGCTGGCATCGACCGGGGTCTTAAAAGTCTCAGCTGAGTGCTAGAATGCGATCAAAAAATGGACGCGATCATTCTAGACGTATAATGAATATGAGGAACCAGTGTTTGGACTTAGAAATAGAACGTTATGCCACATTGGAAGTGTAAATATGGCGAGCAAACACAGAGATGATTTCATCGGCTTGCGGGTCGGAGAGTGGTTTTCCTGTGAGCGGAGAAATCCTATTTGATGGACGTCCCCTATTCAGGGTCCATCTGATCCTTGCACGGTATCAGCACTGGTCATCTTTGATTATCTTGGAGAGGCAGATCATCTTTGACCGAATCTCTGATCATTATTTCCGATTTTTTTTTACTCCAACTTTTTAAAATTCTATTTGCAAGTTTTTAAAGACTTTTTATTTAGTTTTAGTTTTGTTAATCAAAGAAGAGTTGAAATGATGTACAAGTTAAAAAGTTAACAGAATAAAGTAGTTGTTTGTCTTTTTTAGTCTTTTGGTTTATAAAAAATGTATGACGAGTCATTATTATTTAATAAAAAGTATACCATAATTTAAATATCACAAACTCTCAAGACGCTGAAAGTTATTTTATTAGTATAATAAAATTAGATTGGCTGTTTTGTACGGTACTTACTTTAAAAATGAACAATTTTGAAGATGATGGGGAGAAAGTGATTATTTTAACCTTAATGGTGACAATTGTGTGCGACTGGGAGGTGTCTGACATTCTCAGGTGGGGTCAGGTGTTTCCAGCAAGATGGCCCAGGACAGTGAATCTCAGAGATCCTATTTGGCCACCCATATTTCAGCAAGATGGCCTAGGACAGTGAACCTCAGAGATCCTATTTGGCCACCCATATTCAAGCAAGATGGCCCAAGACAGTGAACCTCAGAGATCCTATTTGGCCACCCATATTTCAGCAAGATGGCCTAGGACAGTGAACCTCAGAGATCCTATTTGGCCACCCATCTATCAGCAAGATGGCCCAGGACAGTGAACCTCAGAGATCCTATTTGGCCACCCATATTTCAGCAAGATGGCCTAGGACAGTGAACCTCAGAGATCCTATTTGGCCACCCATCTTTCAGCAAGATGGCCCAGGACAGTGAACCTCAGAGATCCTATTTGGCCACCCATATTTCAGCAAGATGGCCTAGGACAGTGAACCTCAGAGATCCTATTTGGCCACCCATCTTTCAGCAAGATGGCCCAGGACAGTGAATCTCAGAGATCCTATTTGGCCACCCATCTTTCAGCAAGATGGCCCAGGACAGTGAACCTCAGAGATCCTATTTGGCCACCCATATTTCAGCAAGATGGCCTAGGACAGTGAACCTCAGAGATCCTATTTGGCCACCCATATTCAAGCAAGAGTAATGGGAGATGATGATAAGGGCGGTGTTGATGTTAGCTGTTCGTTTATGAGGCCGTATCGTAAAGCTGTTTACTGTATTGTACTTTGTGAGGAAGCTATTTGATAAATAAGGCTGTATGACGATTCGTTCTTGCAAGCTGTTGTTCGTTGAAAATTCTCTGCTGTATGGTGTCGTATCTTGACACTGTGTTTACACTTGCGACATGTAAACTATAACATGCAGTATTAAGTTGCGGCGAGGTTTGTTTTCCCTAGACATGTATAGTATACATGTTTCAAGAGCAAACTTGGTTTAATGCTGTTTTCTCTATGATCCTGTATTGGGATGCTGTTGTCTCAATGAAATGTCTGTCTACTAATGTAGTATACTATAATAGCTTTAAGAGGATGGCATGTTATATGAAGATGTATGAGAATGATATTTTCCATATGAAGATTTATGGAAGTACTATTTCTATATAAAAGTGTTTTTTGTAGATGTACGGTAAAGATGTTTCTTATAAGAGACGACAACATGAATAAATTATACAGAGTTTTAACATGATCTATTAAAACTCTGTAACAACAACGCGGTAGTTTGATACAGAAACCACTCACCCGTGCGAACAACCCCCTCATGAAATTCTACTCGCCATTGTAACCCCAAACATCAAAGAATAAAATATGTTGAGCTAGCTATTTACACGTGCGTCGCTTCATTATTCAGTTCAGTGAGTTGGTAAATTAAACGTTCAGTTTAATTAAGTTATCAACGTAAAACCATACCCAAAACCCATGATAAAGTAATCCAGCGATAACAGACCTCAAACATTAAGAGACAGATACCTAAAACCACGTATTAAAACAATTGTCATTATAATTGTCTATAAAAATAGAGTTGATTTGATATTCAAGAAGTTTCCACGCATTCAAGTTTTAATTTTGATATCAACACCGATCACAACGCAAACTGATTGAATATTTATTTATAATTAAAATAAAAAAAAAATCATGTATTTTGGTTTATTATTACGGCAATCTATAACCGACATCAAACGTTGACTTATTTGGTTAAATGACCACTTGACTAATTAAAGGCTTATCGCCTCTGTAGCATAAATCGTTGCCGATTATTGAGGATTAAGCACTCACGCGATTTAGTTATTCATGACGTACAGGAATAAAGAGCTAAATATAAGGGGATTTTTTAAAGATGTAAATGTATTGTATTAAGGAGCTCATTTTTAATGATGTAGTATTAGAACAATTATAGAAAGCCTATGATCTTAAGCACATAAAAAGTAATTACATTGCCATTGAATTTGTTTTTAATAACGCAAAGTTGGTAGAATTACTTGTTCTTTACTTACAAAAAATTAGGATAGAATTTTTTTCGGAAGACACAGACATGATGGATGAAGTTGGTGGCCCATACTCCAGCAGGACAGAGAAATCTGGAGAGCTGTAGTTGGTGGCCCATACTCCAGCAGGACAGAGAACTCTGGAGAGCTGTAGTTGGTGGCCCATACTCCAGCAGGACAGATAACTCTGGAGAGCTGTAGTTGGTGGCCCATACTCCAGCAGGACAGAGAACTCTGGAGAGCTGTAGTTGGTGGCCCATACTCCAGCAGGATAGAGAACTCTGGAGAGCTGTAGTTGGTGGCCCATACTCCAGCAGGATAGAGAACTCTGGAGAGCTGTAGTTGGTGGCCCATACTCCAGCAGGACAGAGAACTCTGGAGAGCTGTAGTTGGTGGCCCATACTCCAGCAGGACAGAGAACTCTGGAGAGATGGAGTTGGTGGCCCATACTCCAGCAGGATAGAGAACTCTGGAGAGCTGTAGTTGGTGGCCCATACTCCAGGAGGACAGAGAACTCTGGAGAGCTGTTGTTGGTGGCCCATACTCCAGCAGGACAGAGAACTCTGGAGAGCTGTAGTTGGTGGCCCATACTCCAGCAGGATAGAGAACTCTGGAGAGCTGTAGTTGGTGGCCCATACTCCAGCAGGACAGAGAACTCTGGAGAGCTGTTGTTGGTGGCCCATACTCCAGCAGGACAGAGAACTCTGGAGAGCTGTAGTTGGTGGCCCATACTCCAGCAGGACAGAGAACTCTTTAGAGCTGTAATTGACAACCTTAACTCCACAAGGCTAATGAAAATAACTCTGATCGTGATAGAGCTGTACAATTATTTACAAAACTACAAATGACAACCGATCGAATTCAAACGCAAGCCTACCACAAGAGCAGTGACAAAATGGTGATTTAATATTTTATCTCAATTTAAAATGTTGGAAATATTGAATATTTTTTGATGGGGTGGGTGTGTGGGATAACGATTAAGGCGTGGTGGACTAATGATAAATCTGTTCATGTAACGATTCAGGTCACATCACGTTTGATGTTTACATGTCTTAACGATTGCATGACCTTTGACCTTCGAGTCATTAATCATTCGGCGTGCCATGTCTTGAAGGCACGGGAACGAACCAAAGTTTGATTTTCTCTAATGATTTGATAGACTTAATGTCGTCATGTACTTGATGGTGTCTTACAAGGACGTCCTTTGATGCTATTCTCATCAAACTTACATATTTTTGTAAACACCCATTCCCTGCAATTAGGAGTAAAGTAAAAAAAAAAATCACATGACCGATAACTCTTCTTACCGCTGGCGGTATGGATTGCTCAACACGGCATTTATTCCTTCCCCTTTATATTTGAACTAACATGACCCGGCGGCCGTGTCAATTAAGAAAACATCGAAAAACCAACTGGAAAGACACACGTTGATCAAGTGGGGACATTATCCCCCTTTTTTCTTCTGCTTTTGATCTGCTGTTGGCAATCTCTTCCTGCATGTTTGCATTTCCTACGCGGACTAATACCTTTAGCGGGACTACTTTTCTTCCATTAGATCTGTAGATCTAGAGAGAATATTTTCTTCCATTAGATTTCAGATCTGTAGATTTAGAGTTATTATTTTATTCTATTAAATTGTCGATTTAGAGAGAATATATTCTTCCTTCTGATGATTTTTTTGGACTATGTATACCATTAGATCTAATTTCTGTAAATGTATCGTTTTTAAGAAAAAATGAGAATTATCAAATAACGAAATGCAAATTAAATGTGACAATTTAAATTTGAATTTTAAAAATTGTTTTGCTAGGTTCCCTTGTTACAATATGATCCTATATTTACATTATTTTGTCGCGATTAAAAAAACCGAAATCACTTCCAGTTATTATTCTCTAAACATTTGATTCTTTCAGTCATTAGTAGTTTTATTATTTTGAATATACATTACTTGTATATAATTTAAAGCTCTAAAAATGTTGAATAAGCTCCTTAATCTGCTATTAAAATGTTGAATAAGCTCCTTAATCTGCTATTAAAATGTTGAATAAGCTCCTTTATCTGCTATTAAAATGTTGAATAAGTTCCTTTATCTGCTATTAAAATGTTGAATAAGCTCCTTAATCTGCTATTAAAATGTTGAATAAGCTCCTTTATCTGCTATTAAAATGTTGAATAAGCTCCTTGATCTGCTATTAAAATGTTGAATAAGCTCCTTGATCTGCTATTAAAATGTTGAATAAGTTCCTTTATCTGCTGTAAAAATGTTGAATACGCTCCTTAATCTGCTATTAAAATGTTGAATAAGCTCCTTGATCATAATGTTATATTTATTCTTGCCATCTACCATTAGTGATTGCCAATATTAGCTAATCGAAGTGTTTATCAAGTACAAACTGTACATTCTTAACTAACAACTGTCCATACTGAACATCTACCTATGCTTAATTAGCATTTTAATAGCATAAACTATAAACATATTTTAATTTTAATCGATACAAAAAAAAAATTCTTTCGAACACACACATTTTTTCTTATGGCGTTAAACCAGGCACGATTTAACATCTACATCAACTATAAATATATTATAATTATAATTGCTACAAAAAGCCAAAAGTACTTAACATTGCGAACGTAACTTCAGCTACAGAAATAGAATGGCATTAAACAAGCAAGGGACCCGTGTAGACGTGGAAAGATTTCTAACTTAGCTAACACCGGCTTGACATTAGCGCTGCAGAAATGTATAAATAAAAGTAGTTCCCTGCAAATAATGTAGTCCTAGCGGAGATGTGCGGGAGTAAGGAGGCTGGCGAACTGGGAACATTTCTTTTAGTCAAGCTTCATTAGCGGCCTGGCTATTTTAAGTCGAGTCACGCTTTGCTTAGTCGTGATTAATGTATGCCTAATTGGGTCTGTGGCGGCTCATAGTTTGGGTAGGTGTATGAGGTGGCGTCAATTTAAGGGTGGTTTTAATGTGGCTCTTTCGCTCCCTGATGTAGGGGAGCATCAAATGACAAAGAGAGAGCTGAGACATTGCTTCGTAGTTAGCCTCCCCTAGTCAGTGTTTCACTGGCGCCCTGTGTGGTTATTGATAGACCTGAACTAGAATATTGACTGGCACCCATTTGTGTGTTTTATTAGCTTTAAACCGGAATATTTACTGGCGCCCATTCATCTCGAAATGGCTTACGATATTTGAATATCTGCCATGTTAGAGATAAAGGCCTAGACTATACTACTACATTTTATTTGCAAGCAATATAATTACTTGGATTATATATTTACAAATATGTTCAACTTTTCTTTTTAAGATATTAAAACGGAATAAATTTTGTACAGTCCAAAAATAAATTATTCTAAAAACAATTTGACGATTCTAGAAAATTATTTGACGTTTATGTTCTATCAGAATGTAGTCTTGTGTCAAACAAAATTGTATTGGTAAACTTAGCTTGCATGTTAAATTAAACAAAATAATTTATCTCTGACACGTTTAGCGCTTAATTTGCTTAAACATTGAATGTTTTGCTTGATTGTGTATTTTAAGAGCAGTTTGTTATGACATCCCACCACCTTCCCCCACCTTTCTACAGTCCTGTTTTTTTTTCACACATTTACGATTAACACATTTTAAGATATTTACAGTACAGCTGGATGCTCCATAGTGACGTCATCACATGGCATCCAATCGTGCTAGTTGTTTAAGGAGAAAAAAATTGTTATTCAAACATAAATTATTTTCTAC
Organism: Physella acuta; assembly: GCF_028476545.2. Lineage (NCBI taxonomy): Eukaryota > Metazoa > Mollusca > Gastropoda > Physidae > Physella > Physella acuta. The sequence goes on from NW_026731858.1 coordinate 53,472, forward strand.
CTCTCCGTGCCACTGTGGTGCGTTATGGTTATGATAACTCACCCACAGATTGCCACTTCCGCATCCGGAATATAATTTTTGTCCATGACGAAAGAGAACTAAATTTGTTGAATGACCGAATAAAGCGTCTGATACCAGTGCTGGACGCTGGACGTGACGTGCGACAGGTTATTTTTGTTGGACGACAGACTGTTTGTTTAGCCGAGCGGCGCGCACGTGCGCTGGTGATCGTGCTCACTCAGGCGTGTCGTGCGGAGAAGATATTTTTACCCCACCCCTGCCGCGATCTGCCCCACAGTTAGCTCTACAAATGATGCGTGACAAAACACACCGACACGCAAGTTAGGGGGAAAAAATTGTAATCGCTCCTGAGAACGTATGGCGTGTACTTTAAAAACATGTTTGTAAAATTAGATCCGTTTTTAATGTATTGACTAGAGGATACAGATTATCTAGGCTGGGAGTTTACAAGTGGAGGGCTACTGCCGTTAAAAAATATAAATTCTATGATAGGGAAGGGAAAGACATAAAACAAAACTGAAGAGGATAATTTAGTCAATGGCATGATTAGGGTAGGGCATGTATCATTAGAGTTGTTAGAATTATTAAGAGTCGTGGTCGATTGTTAGATAGTTTTAGAAATGTGGGATATCTGAATGTGCGTATTTGTCTACGCAATACATCCGTCATATGCATGCTACATAGAGGCTTAAAATATATAAATTATGATCTCTGAATACAGGGGGATAGTGTAGTCAGCACTATGCCCACCCACCTTAGTTTCCCTAACATGAGTTAGGTACCCATTAGAGCTGGGTAGACTCTGGGACGCTATACCGACTTTAACCCGGGATTCGAACTCGAGACTTTCGGGTTAGCAATCGCGTGCCACTATTTCAGTATAGCGATACAAGTCAGATATATCCTATAGCCAAACAATAGACAATACAGTGTATGTTAAACATCGATTACTTGGGAAGATACTGTTTCCATTTTAGCTTGTCAAAACTTTCCTTTAACTAACTCTCCGAGCTGTGACTAATACATTCGTATCAGTTACGTACTCGTTTTTTTTTACCAGATTTATAAAAAATTAAACCCCTGTTCATGCTCATGCGCAGTTTTTAAAAACTTAATATCCGCTTCCGGTTTGATGATCAGAATGGATGCTCCAAGCTTTGGGAGCGAGTCACGCATCAACGAGCTTACAAGCCTCGCTTTCGCTTTTTATCTACGCCATGAATCATCGGCTAAGTTTTCAAAACGAGGTTTACACGAGGACGCGTGACCTTGAGACATTAATTATGTTTTCTTTTTTTTTTATTTACTGCCTATGCATCTTCCTACATTCAAATAATTTTTATGTTTCGAATATATGTTGCGGTTGTATATCTCAAACATAAAAACTATTTAAGCATTCGCCTAAGACATAAAATACGCGTAATGAAATCAAGAGCTATAAAATATACAAGATAATAAACGTAAGCTTATGCAATACATCCAATGTCAAATAACATAGTATTTAATTTTAATTTCATTTATTTAAAAGGCTTTAGATATAATATATTCTGATTACATATATGGTGTGGATAAGGAGCTAAGCCCTCTGTTTGGATGTGTAGCATGGATGTGCAGAGGAATGGTGTAGCATGGATGTGCACCAAGAATATAATGTGCATCATCGATGTGCATCAGGAATGTGCAGCATTGATGAGCACCAGAAATTTAATGTGCAGCAAATAACAATCAAACTTTTGACTTACAAAACCTACAACTTACTGAATCAAAAATTGGTAAATTTAGCCTGGGTAAATCTAGCCTAGTTAAATCTAGCCTTGGTAAATCTAGCCTAGTTAAATCTAGCCTTGGTAAATTTAGCCTTGGTAAATTTAGCCTGGGTAAATTTAGAATGGTTAAATTTAGCCTGGGTAAATTTAGAATGGTTAAATTTAGCTAGGCCATTGGCTAACTAGAAATGCCAGTTTTAATGTAACACCCTCGGGCGCTTCCCCTCATCAGTGTACCCCCCCCCCCTGCTTTACAGCGACACCCAAGATCAATCTTCCAATAGATTTTTCTTAGGGAAACTTGCGTGTGGCGTCATTGGAGCTGTGTTCTGAACAATTAAGTCAACTCTGATAGAATCAGACACTTTATGTAGTTTGGTCGTTTTAAACAGGGCTATTAGTTATGACACAGATTGAAGATCAAATAAGGCACTTTATGTACCGTTGTCCAGTTTCAAACTATTAGCTATGATCAAATATGTCCATTTATGTACTTTTTACTTGTTTCGATATTAGTTATGCCACAGATCAAATACCCCCATATTATATGTACTTTTGACTTGCTTCAATATTAGCTTTAAAAAATATAAATAAAACACTATATGTAGTTTTAGTTCGCGCTATGCTATAATTTATGCCATACAAAACACAAACGAAATATGACTTAAGATTTTTCTGTATGTTTGTTATGCCGCAATACTCATCACATAATTCGCCTTACTTTGTCTTACTTTTAATTATCAAGTAAAAGCTTTGAATTTTGATCTAATGAACATCAGTTTGAGGCTCATTAGTCTAGTCATTTTTATTACGTACCCAGCAACATTGTAAAATACATATTTCAAGAAACACAATCGTTTTATGTTGACTACTTAATTCAATATTAACACCATAAAAAGGCTATTTTGAGTATGAATATTTTATTTTAAAATTCTTTTGAGTTTCGTTAATTTTTTTTTTGCTACAAGTGAAAGTTCAAGCATACATCAACTTTAACCACACTGAAATTAATTGAACCATACCGAGAATCTCCAAATAATTGATTAGAAATATCTTACGCCATAACTTTCCGTGTGAAATCTTATAGCTCATTTCTCATTACTTCTTCTAAAAGTGCTACCCGGCACTTCCAACCTTAATATCACCCCCTCCCCTCCCTCCCCAGCCCCAAACCCACACCATAAAATCCGCGTCTATTAAATACACGTCTACGTAACAACAGTTCGCGAATAGCTTAACATCCGAGCCCCACGGGACGGCCACTATACATTGATGCTTTTCTTATCGCTAATCAATACAACTCCACCGTCCCCTCTCCTCCCTGCCTCATCCGGAGGGGTAAAAATAAAGTGTCTTTCAATACACTGACCCATCAAGAATCAAATTTCATTAGTTGGGTGTGTGTGTGTACATATATATTTCTGTGTGTGTATGTATGACGCGCGCTTGGTTTTTGGTTTCGTTTTGTGAGTTGATTGTGAGCGGAGCATCAAAGATTTGAAATTTCGTATCAGTAAATGTACACGTCTGTTTCTTTCCCTCCCTCTCTCAATATATATATATATATACATATATACATATATATATATATATATATATATATATATATATATATATATATATATATATATATATATATATATATATATATATATATATATATATATATATATAAGAGTGCGCGTGATTCACACATCAAGACTAAGCTAAACGAACAATTCAAAAATTTCAAAATAGAGAAAAGAGCTAACGAAAAAATTAAGCGAGCAGAACAGACAATAAAACAGAAGAAACAAAGCGGAACAGAACAAATCAGAACGAAATGGCACGGAACAGGCAAAATAGCTGAACAAAACTGGACAATAAAACTGTCTTCTACAGATTAACAGCCAATAAAAGCTGAGCTGCTATAAGGAGCCAACATGTAAAGAACCGGCAAATTATGTTGTTGTTTTTTTTTTTTACATCAGTGAATTTCTCTATCTTGATCTGTACTTTTATTATCAATATAAATTTTTAAAGATTTAATCAAACTATATATATATATCTATTAATTAAAGCTGCTATTCTAAAAATGGCCAACTAGTATAAGTAAATCCTACAACACCGATGGTTAAGAGAGTAATGAAAATAATGATTTGAGATATCAACGCATTAGACTTTCTCCACGAGTAAAAGAGTCAAGAGCGGCGAGTGAATAACAAAATGACTGACACACTACCTAGCGGCATACGTTACTCGGCCAATCGTATATCTCTATTCTGTCACGTCTCAAAACCTAACAAAACTATTGGAACAAAACCTCTGACTTTTACACTTTGTTTTCCTACAGAATTTCAACACCGCGTTTACATGTTTGTATCTTATTTCAAAGATGGTATTTTATGTACATCAATGTTTTTAATCGTTAAAGTAAATTGTGTTATAAAATTAGCAAGATGTTAAGTCAGAGGTTTAGAGCAAGTAAAGGAGAGATGTTGTGTGGGTGTATATGGAGGTGGTTAGGGTTCTCAATATGGCTCTGTGTGGGTGTATGTGGAGGAGGTTAGGGTTCTCAATATGGCTCTGTGTGGGTGTATATGGAGGTGGTTAGGGTTCTCAATATGGCTCTGTGTGGGTGTATATGGAGGTGGTTAGGGTTCTCAATATGGCTCTGTGTGGGTGTATATGGAGGTGGTTAGGGTTCTCAATATGGCTCTGTGTGGGTGTATATGGAGGTGGTTAGGGTTTTCAATATGGCTCTGTGTGAGTGTATGTGGAGGTGGTTAGGGTTCTCAATATGGCTCTGTGTGGGTGTATATGGAGGTGGTTAGGGTTCTCAATATGGCTCTGTGAAACTACTTCTATACGCTAGGGATGGCTTATTTTAAAGCTAGACATAAGTGCACAGAGCTTGTTAGCTTTTAGTCATAAAACACAAGTTGTGTTTAAGAAACGCGAGTTGTCGAGTTTGGAGAAAAAAATTGGATGTTAGGCAATAAAATTAGTCTTGTCTAATTATGGCCAAAATAAAAAACAACTTTTGTCTACCTCTTGGCCAAAAAACTCTTATCTACTACTTGGCCACAAAACTCTAGTCTACAACTCAGCCAAAAAACCAAAACTCTAGACTACAACTTGGCCACAAAAATATAGTCTACAACTTGGCCACAAAACTCTAGTCTACAACTTGGCCACAAAACGTTAGTCCACCACTTGGCCAGAAAACTAGTCCACCACTCGGCCACAAATCTCTAATCTACAACTTGGCCATAAAACTCTTTTCCACCACTTGGCCACAAAACTCTAGTCTATAACTTGGCCACAAAACTCTTGTCTACAACTTGGCCAGAAAACACTTCTACAACTTGGCCAGAAAACTAATCCAGCACTTGGCCACAAAACTCTAGTTTATAACTTGGCCACAAAACTCTAGTCTATAACTTGGCCACAAAACTCTAGTCTACAACTTGGCCACGAAACTCTAGTCTACAACTTGGCCACAAAACTCTAGTCTATAACTTGGCCACAAAACTCTAGTCTATAACTTGGCCACAAAACTCTAGTCTATAACCTGGCCACAAAACTCTAGTCTATAACTTGGCCACAAAACTATAGTCTACAACTTGGCCACAAAACTCTAGTCTATAACTTGGCCACAAAACTCTAGTCTACAACTTGGCCACAAAACTCTAGTCAACAACTTGGCCTCACAACTCTAGTCTACAACTTTTCCACAAAAGTCTAGTCAACAACTTGGCCACACAACTCTAGTCTACAACTTGGCCACACAACTCTAGTCCACCACTTGGCCACACAACTATAGTCTACAACTTGGCCACAAAACGTTAGTCCACCACTTGGCCAGAAAACTAGTCCACCACTCGGCCACAAATCTCTAATCTACAACTTGGCCATAAAACTCTTTTCCACCATTTGGCCACAAAACTCTAGTCTATAACTTGGCCACAAAACTCTAGTCTACAACTTTTCCACAAAAATCTAGTCAACACCTTGGCCACACAACTCTAGTCTACAACTTGGCCACACAACTCTAGTCCACCACTTGGCCACACAACTATAGTCTACAACTTGGCCACAAAACGTTAGTCCACCACTTGGCCAGAAAACTAGTCCACCACTCGGCCACAAATCTCTAATCTACAACTTGGCCATAAAACTCTTTTCCACCATTTGGCCACAAAACTCTAGTCTATAACTTGGCCACAAAACTCTTGTCTACAACTTGGCCAGAAAACACTTCTACAACTTGGCCAGAAAACTAATCCACCACTTGGCCACAAAACTCTAGTTTATAACTTGGCCACAAAACTCTAGTCTACAACTTGGCCACGAAACTCTAGTCTACAACTTGGCCACAAAACTCTAGTCTATATCTTGGCCACAAAACTCTAGTCTATAACTTGGCCACAAAACTCTAGTCTATAACTTGGCCACAAAACTCTAGTCTATAACTTGGCCACAAAACTATAGTCTACAACTTGGCCACAAAACTCTAGTCTATAACTTGGCCACAAAACTCTAGTCTACAACTTGGCCACAAAACTCTAGTTAACAACTTGGCCACACAACTCTAGTCTACAACTTTTCCACAAAAGTCTAGTCAACAACTTGGCCACACAACTCTAGTCTACAACTTGGCCACACAACTCTAGTCCACCACTTGGCCACACAACTCTAGTCTACAACTTGGCCACAAAACGTTAGTCCACCACTTGGCCAGAAAACTAGCCCACCACTCGGCCACAAATCTCTAATCTACAACTTGGCCATAAAACTCTTTTCCACCACTTGGCCACAAAACTCTAGTCTATAACTTGGCCACAAAACTCTTGTCTACAACTTGGCCAGAAAACACTTCTACAACTTGGCCAGAAAACTAATCCACCACTTGGCCACAAAACTCAAGTTTATAACTTGGCCACAAAAATCTAGTCTATAACTTGGCCACAAAACTCTAGTCTACAACTTGGCCACGAAACTCTAGTCTACAACTTGGCCACAAAACTCTAGTCTATAACTTGGCCACAAAACTCTAGTCTATAACTTGGCCACAAAACTCTAGTCTATAACTTGGCCACAAAACTCTAGTCTATAACTTGGCCACAAAACTATAGTCTACAAATTGGCCACAAAAATCTAGTCTATAACTTGGCCACAAAACTCTAGTCTACAACTTGGCCACAAAACTCTAGTCAACAACTTGGCCTCACAACTCTAGTCTACAACTTTTCCACAAAAGTCTAGTCAACAACTTGGCCACACAACTCTAGTCTACAACTTGGCCACACAACTCTAGTCCACCACTTGGCCACACAACTCTAGTCTACAACTTGGCCACAAAACGTTAGTCCACCACTTGGCCAGAAAACTAGTCCACCACTCGGCCACAAATCTCTAATCTACAACTTGGCCATAAAACTCTTTTCCACCACTTGGCCACAAAACTCTAGTCTATAACTTGGGCACAAAACTCTTGTCTACAACTTGGCCAGAAAACACTACTACAACTTGGCCAGAAAACTAATCCACCACTTGGCCACAAAACTCTAGTTTATAACTTGGCCACAAAACTCTAGTCTATAACTTGGCCACAAAACTCTAGTCTACAACTTGGCCACGAAACTCTAGTCTACAACTTGGCCACAAAACTCTAGTCTATATCTTGGCCACAAAACTCTAGTCTATAACTTGGCCACAAAACTCTAGTCTATAACTTGGCCACAAAACTCTAGTCTATAACTTGGCCACAAAACTATAGTCTACAACTTGGCCACAAAACTCTAGTCTATAACTTGGCCACAAAACTCTAGTCTACAACTTTTCCACAAAAATCTAGTCAACAACTTGGCCACACAACTCTAGTCTACAACTTGGCCACACAACTCTAGTCCACCACTTGGCCACACAACTATAGTCTACAACTTGGCCACAAAACGTTAGTCCACCACTTGGCCAGAAAACTAGTCCACCACTCGGCCACAAATCTCTAATCTACAACTTGGCCATAAAACTCTTTTCCACCATTTGGCCACAAAACTCTAGTCTATAACTTGGCCACAAAACTCTTGTCTACAACTTGGCCAGAAAACACTTCTACAACTTGGCCAGAAAACTAATCCACCACTTGGCCACAAAACTCTAGTTTATAACTTGGCCACAAAACTCTAGTCTACAACTTGGCCACGAAACTCTAGTCTACAACTTGGCCACAAAACTCTAGTCTATAACTTGGCCACAAAACTCTAGTCTACAACTTGGCCACAAAACTCTAGTTAACAACTTGGCCACAAAACTCTAGTCTATAACTTGGCCACAAAACTCTAGTCTATAACTTGGCCACAAAACTATAGTCTACAACTTGGCCACAAAACTCTAGTCTATAACTTGGCCACAAAACTCTAGTCTACAACTTGGCCACAAAACTCTAGTTGACAACTTGGCCACACAACTCTAGTCTACAACTTTTCCACAAAAGTCTAGTCAACAACTTGGCCACACAACTCTAGTCTACAACTTGGCCACACAACTCTAGTCCACCACTTGGCCACACAACTCTAGTCTACAACTTGGCCACAAAACGTTAGTCCACCACTTGGCCAGAAAACTAGTCCACCACTCGGCCACAAATCTCTAATCTACAACTTGGCCATAAAACTCTTTTCCACCACTTGGCCATAAAACTCTTTTCCACCACTTGGCCACAAAACTCTAGTCTATAACTTGGCCACAAAACTCTTGTCTACAACTTGGCCAGAAAACACTTCTACAACTTGGCCAGAAAACTAATCCACCACTTGGCCACAAAACTCTAGTTTATAACTTGGCCACAAAACTCTAGTCTATAACTTGGCCACAAAACTCTAGTCTACAACTTGGCCACGAAACTCTAGTCTACAACTTGGCCACAAAACTCTAGTCTATAACTTGGCCACAAAACTCTAGTCTATAACTTGGCCACAAAACTCTAGTCTATAACTTGGCCACAAAACTCTAGTCTATAACTTGGCCACAAAACTATAGTCTACAACTTGGCCACAAAACTCTAGTCTATAACTTGGCCACAAAACTCTAGTCAACAACTTGGCCACATAACTCTAGTCCACCACTTGGCCACACAACTCTAGTCTACAACTTGGCCACAAAACTAGTCCCCCACTCGGCCACAACCACAAGTCCGTGTCTCTACCAGGCTCTACTGGACAATTTAAATGTAATGCCGATGAGTTCTGACACTTGAAATGAATATGCATGAGCCGGACACTCCTTGCCTGAGATAGTTCAACGGCGTATTGTAATAGCCTCCATCTCACTTTTCGTCTCCTGGCTTTTTTTCTGGCTTTTTTTTCCGTCTAACTCTAGCCCAGGAGAAGCCAGTCTATTTCTCATTGTCTGTTGCACAGAAGACAGACAAGCCTCACTCGATGCTCATCATTCATTTATTCATATCCCCAGTCTCAGCTAGCTCGGTCTCAGCACACTGCCAGTCACCATAATATTTGCTTTCGTTTCTTATTGATGATTTTCTTTTCTTACTTCGAGAAATTAAGTTGACTCTATTATGGTGTAAGGCACATTTTAAAAAAAAAAAATATAATCGATCAGTAAGAAAATAATTTAAATAAACACTTTTAAATAAAGATGTGTTTTAAATTAAGGTATTTGTGGATGAATTCAAAAGGAAGAAATTAAGTACATTCTTATTTTTATTTATTTTTATTATTTTTTCTTAAAGATATTTGTAATCATTTTAAAGAATTGCTAGTTCTATCTTTCTCACTCAATATAAAACAAAATAGTTGGCACATTATTATTTCTTCATCTCAAAGATGTTATATATTTAAATTAACACATTCTAGAAATAACGACAAAAATTGGTTCTTCTGTTAGTTTTAATGCGTGTAATATTGCGTTCGCCAATTTTTTAGCGCAATTTCCATTCTGGAGAATTGCGTTTATTAACTCGTCTTTTCTGGGAATGGATGGATGGATGAATGGATGGATGGATGTGTGTCCGCAGTTTTAAGGCGTATCTCCTCCTCAACGAAGCAATATCGAGGACTAGTTCCAAAAGCAATTATGTTAAGCAAGTTACGAGGATGAACATAGGCCATAAAAATTCCGGGTTTCTTTCATGGATTTCCCGGAAAGCCAAAAAACCTCGAAAAAATGCAGTTTTTGGCCCATATCTCGGCAACCAGACTACTTAGCGACTTGAAACATGTACCAATCGATTCCTGCCATAATTTAGAACAATATTGCCGAAGAAAGTTTTCAAAAATATCCTTTCGTTTGGTCACAAAAACTTTTTTGAATTAATTAAAATTTGGACCGAATTAGTAGGCATTTTATGCAACTACACCACACGCGTCATCACGTTCAATAGCTGCGCCATCACGTTCAATGGCTGTGACGTCACGTTCGGTAGCTGGGCGCGCAATGGTTTTTAGTCATGTTACTCTATTGTAAATAAAACATGTAAAATACTGAATTTTTTTTAAATAAAAAACGTTTTAATAACTAACCAATGGTTTTTACTAACCCTGCTCTTGATTTACGCTACGACAGAGCTATTTTTAGATAACACAAGGAAATTGCGCTAAAATTGTCACTAGACTTTTTTTAATTACTTGTTTTAGTTCCATTTGAAAATATTCTAGATTTACTTTCGTGAATTTAATGGTTGTGCTTATTCATTTTAGGGCTTCAATTCACGTGCCTCATTTTTTTTCAAATTCGTTATTCGTAAACACAAACTAAATAACAAATATTCTTCTTGTGCTAATGCTTTGACAAGGACTTGTGGTTGAAACGTCAAATCCATTCACGGAGCTGATTTCTTAAGGTTTCTGTTCATGCTTCTTTGTAGGTGGGGGAGGGGGTGGGGGGATTGGGGGTGTTTTCATCGCCCTATTTTTGATGACATTGATGGTGTCGTTTATCAGAAAACGTAAAGAAAAAAAATAATTCATCAAAAACGTTTTAATAACAAGCTTTTATGTAAAAATGCACTAAAAAGTAGAAAATAAAAGATTTTCTTTAAATATATAATAATACACTACTATTTAAATAACTATAAAGAGAAGCGTAGGTCACGTATTTATCTATCATTACTAACATTTAAATAGATTATCTAACCAAGGCCACATAAAAACAATTTTTTATTAAATAAACCTAACCTTTAGACACTTATAGGAGTCAATGTGCCAAATCCAAGGCCACATAAAAAATTTTTTAAATTAAATAAACCTAACCTTGAGACACTTATAGGAGTCAATGTGCCATCTCAAGGCCATATAAAAAAAAATAACTTATATGAACTTGAGGTTCTAATTGTTTCCTCATCAAATAAGGCCGGCACTGTCCCAGCTATTTACCCAGAAATCTCTCATGACGTCCCCGCCCCAGGGGACACGGTCTGCGAGTTTGTCATTGTCCAATGTTCCAGTCAGTTCCATGCACGGATGCATCACGACAGACGCCCGACACACGGGACTCGCCTCCCTGGGGGTGGGGCTCTGGTGTGTCCTCCCTGGACCACTGACCATCATTTACAATCAGGAAGAGAGGACATGTAGGTCTGGCTACTAAACAAATGGAGGAGGGGAGGGAGAGGACTGCATTTTTTTCAGTACGACACTTAGAAGGTCTTATAGCTTAAAGGAGGGGGGGGGGGGGAGGGAGGAGGGGAGGGAGAGGACTGCATTTGTTTTGGGCATAGTGCTGACCACCCTATTTCTCCGTATGCCGTGCTAACAGAAGCAGATGCACTCTACTTCACCTGCCCCGTGCACAGCCAGGTTCAAAAGGATAACTACCTCTTACTATAGAACAGCTTTATTTAGAGCTCAAAACCGAACTACGTCCTTGAGTTCATCCAGCACTAATAGGTACCTGACTCGAATTAGCAAAACTGAAGTCCACTAATTATAGTGCTGCTCACACAGTTCTTTGAGTTACCGGTTAATAGACACACATGAGCTCTTCATCTGTCCTGTTTAACTGGACCACAAAGGAAAAATTTACAATAAGAAATTCTATGTCCATGTTTTTTTTTACAAAAGACCTACATTTACTCGATTTTCAAAACTGAATTATCAAACATTATTTTGAAAATAAAGTACATTTTGATTAAAATGTCCTGTTAATAACTTATCCGTTTAATTTCTCATCGAACTAGTTTCTCCTTAATTAACCAAAGTAGCTCTACCAGTAACACTATACCAACGTTTATTTTCGGTCACTACGTGAAGCGCAATCGAGGCCCGGTGAGACTTAGCTAGGGCTGGACTAGATCGGCTCGAAAATAGCTCGAGTAATCTTCCGATTTTTCCATAGCCCGAATAACGAAGATTTGCACTAAGCTTGTCGAATTAAAATATCAGACTTCATTGACCAGTCAAGAGTTAGCGGGCATGGGCAGTCTGTGTCTGGGAGAGTTAGGGGGAGGGGTGAGGAAAGCCTGGGTCTGGTGAGTGGGTGTTGGGGTGGGGGTGAAGATTTTGACTTGGGGATATTGTATATCTCTAACGTTAGTAGGAAGAGATAACCAGAGAGGAGATGGAAGTTTATATTTCCTTGGTAGGAGGAGATTTTGAATGGCTGTGTCAGGTGAAATATAGATAGTCTTATGAAATAAAGTTTATATTTCCTTTGCTGGTTGTAGTAGGATTAGAATGGTTAATTTTAGGTGAAATATCGAAGGAGCAATTAGTGGCGTCACTAGGTCGGGTGGCACCCGTTTCTGTGACTGAGGGCGTCACTCCACCTCTCTCCAAGAATTTAGCATTTCGCTTTTGTGTCACCCCTCTCCTATTTTATGCTGTTATTTTTACAGTATAAAGCATTGTTTAGTTACAAAGTTTTACGATTTTTATCGTGGTGTCACCCCCCTAAATGACGTCACCGCAACCCCCCCCCCCCCCATTCCGCTATGATGGTGGTTGGTTAATAATATTATGTTGGTGGTCGTCGGCTCTTTTACTGGTGTGGTGGTCAAGGTCTTATTGTATGGCTCTATGCTGTGGTCAAGGTCTTTTGTATGGCTCGATGCGGTGGTCAAGGTCTTTTGTATGGCTCTGTGCGGTGGTCAAGGTCTTTTGTATGGCTCTATGCGGTGGTCAAGGTCTTTTGTATGGCTCTATGCGGTGGTCAAGGTCTTTTGTATGGCTCTATGCGGTGGTCAAGGTCTTTTGTATGGCTCTATGCGGTGGTCAAGGTCTTTTGTATGGCTCTATGCGTGGTCAAAGGCTATTCATGTAGCGCTTATCGGTGACCGAATGCTATTGATGTAGTTTTAGTTGATACGTATAAAACAACTGAATTTCCCTCTTGTTTAAATGTGTTTATATTTTCTCTCCTGATACTTGTATGACCCCTCTATTAAACCAAAGCCTCGATTGATTATCAAACTACTGTAAAATTTCACAACAATTCCAGTTCTAACGGGACTAATTTTTTTCCTTCTGTTTAAAACATGAACGCTTCTATGGGGTCGTCTGGCCGCTAATTGTATAAAACAATCCCACATTAGCTCCAAATTTGGTTCAAATAAAAAATGTACTTTGTGAAGTCAGTGGCGTAGTAATACTATTTTGGTACACTTTGTCTGGGGCGTGTTGGAATTTTTTTTTTTTGCACTTAATTCAGAGGCGGATGAATACTATTTTAAGTACAGCTAAATTCACGGGCGGGTAGGAATATTTTTGCTGCACTTAATTCAGAGGCGGATGAATACTATTTTAAGTACAGCTAAATTCACAGGCGGGATAGGAATATTTTTGATGCACTTAATTCAGAGGCGGATGAATACTGTTTTAAGAACAGCTAAATTCACAGGCGGGGTAAGAATATTTTTGCTGCACTTAATTCAGAGGTGGATGAAGACCATACTTAGTACACCTTAATTCAGAAGCGTACTGTAACCATTTTTGTTGAGCTTCATTCTATTGTTTGATTTTTATTCGCTTACTACTAGTTTACAGGCCGAATTTACAAGTAATGTGCATTTAGTGCAGTGTTAAAGTTACTTTGTTTTGTTAAACCTTTTCCCCCGTCAAAATAAAATGTTTGTTTTATGTTTCATTTTGTTGAAGTCGATCTTCAGATATAGTGTTTTGTCTATTGAATGTTCTGGAAGCTCAAAACATTATTTTAACAAAAAATATTTCTCAAATAATATTTTCTAATTGAAAACAAAATATCAGAGTTTAAAAAGGTAAAAAAATCTGTAGAGTGAAAAAACAATCAGTCTTTGGATTATTTTGACCTTTCAATCATGAAATGGCATTGTGGTTTGGGGCGGGACTATCGGTCTACACCAGACAAGACCGTAGTCTGTGATTGTCCAGGATTGAGGTACCCACAGCTCTGGGTATCGGTGCCCAGCTGATGTGTCTCTATTAGTGAATGCTGGGACGGAGGTTCCATCTGTTGGGCTGGTGATAATAGACTGGTGTGTTCACTGCCTGGCTGAAATAAAGAATAAATGTGGTGGTTTTGAAAACTTAGTGGGTGAACTAATTACCTTACAAACTCTTTGCTGGTGTTGCCAACAGCTGGAGTAGTATTTCTAGCTACTGATGTGATGTTACCTTGTTCTGAGATAGTATTTACGAATTCTGGGTGGGGGTATTACTAGCATACACACACACATACACACAAACACACACACACACATATATATATATATACATATATATATATATATATATATATATATATATATATATATATATATATATATATATATTGGTAGAGCTTACGACAGCATTCACGAAAGTCTCGAGTTCTGATCCCGACTCTGTAGGACGATCCTATGTCGATCCAGCTCTGATGGGTGACACATGTTAGGGGAACAAAGGTGACTGGGCATATTGCAGACCACACTATACCCTTGTATGCAGAGGCCATTGTAACAGCTGATGAAGAACTCTACTGCATCTGGCCCATGTATCTTGGCACGAGCAGGAAAAGATGATGATATATCCCTTTATACTATATTCGTATTACTTTACTCTCTCTCTCTCTCTCTCTCTCTCTCTCTCTCTCTATATATATATATATATATATATATATATATATATATATATATATATATATATATATATATATATATATTGCTTATTGAGCATATATTACTGTTTACGTTTTCAATATTTTCATTTTAAATGTACCCTGATGATATGAAAATGTAATAAGATATTTTGTTCTCCGTATTTACCTACATTTTTTGTTTCCATCAATCATTCCAGCCTTGTTATTATTTATCTGGCGGTCCATGCCAATTAAACCCATTAGCCAAACCTAGATGTAACCCCCGCTAATAGTGGCAACGCCCCTGTACACGTCTGCCCGACTCACTGGCACCACAGAACCAATTAAACGTGTCTGCCAAAAATTGATCTACTCTCAACGATAACAAAACAATGGGTTTTTGTTTCGCTTGGATAAAACCGAATTCTTGATAGGCCTACTCGACATAATTAAAGCTGCAAGTACAGGCACGTGGTACTGATCTCTTATAGAAGTGATTAGCAAAATCAAACTGGCTTTATTGACTATTACAATAGTATAAAAACAAAACAAACAGAAGATGCGGTTTGTGTATATATAAATATACACATATATATATATATATATATATATATATATATATATATATATATATATATATATATATATATATATATATATATATATATATATATATGTATATTTATATATATATATGGGTGTGTGTAGGAATATGTAGATTTATAGACCTGTCAATGCCCTATATATATATATATATATATATATATATATATATATATATATATATATATATATATATATATATATATATATATATATATATGTTACGGTCAAAGCCCGAAGTGCGGCCAAACCCCGGATTGGCCGGCCAATGCGCGGATTGGCCGGCTCTCTTGGCCAAAGCCCGAAGAACTTAGAACTAAGATCGTATTTCGTACATTGGCCGGCCAATGCGCGCACTGGCCGGGACGTACTGGCCAAAGTCCGAAGTGCTTAAACTTGAAAGCGTATTTTGTACATTGGCCGGCCAATGCGCGCATTGGCCGGGATGTCCTGGCCAATGTTCTATCTAGACTAAGTTGTGATCTCGTTTTCATTATTCTTGGTGCGGTTTCATTGTGAGTAACGTATTGTTTAGCTCTTGTTTGTATAGCATTCTATATGCAAGGCGACATGGATCAAAAGGGCCGTCAGACCATGAGACAGACATAGCAGATGGCTGTCAAAAGAAAAAATGTAAATCCATGTTAGTTTCCATATATGGGCTACAACTGTATGTGACAGACTCCTCCATGATGACGAGGTGAGACAATCATCAAAGAACAAAATCAAAGACAGTCGGCTTCACCGACCACGTGCAACAAGACGGAACGTTCAAAAGACTTTGCCGCGTTCCTTGTAAGTTGAACAATAATGTCCAAGCTACTTTAGATGGCGTGGTCGTCAGAAACCATATTTCCCCAACAAAAGGGGAATACCAAATAAAGCAGACCCAACACCGTGCCTTGACTGGACTGCATGATAAATACCTACAGAATTGCATTCCAGATTTCTTTGCACTGCGGATTACTTGACTGTTTAACACAACGTTTGCTTGATTGTGGAGTCATGTCTGCCAAAATCGGTAAGTTTTAGATCTTTGATTATTATAATACAGACATGGTGTTCTAAAACAACTGTATGCTAGAAGTGAGTTTTCAATTCTTCACCAAAAACTGCTCTTATTGTCGTCAGTTGGCACTGAGGAAAAATCACTACGAACCATCGCATCTTCACAATCATTGACTGGGGGCCAAGGCTACACTCAAGTGCACAACAAATCGCTGCAAGTGTAAAAATAACAAGCTGCTATGTAATTCTAAATGCCATAAAAGTTCAACTTGTTGTAACAAATGATAATATTGATTGATTGAGACTATAGTACAATAAAAAATTTGAATGTTTCTGTCATTTACTTTAATTAATAATCAGTAAAGACTGAATTTCATGATCCTTACGGCATTAAAAAAAACAAAATCTGCTCATGAGCTTCTAATTCGAACTTTGGCCTGTCGTCCCTAGCCAGATGATCTTCTAATTAAGACTTTGGCCGGTCCACCATGGCCAGTCCGCGGACTGGCCGGCCAAAGGCCGAAATCAAGAGCTATTTCAGACTTTGGCCGGTCCACCATGGCCAGTCTGCGGATTGGCCGGCCAAAGGCCGAAATCAAGCAAAGTTTCGGACTTTGACCGACCTATGGGAGGCGATATTGGCCAATCCGCGGATTGGCCGGCCAATCCGCGCATTGGCCGACTTCGGGCTTTGACCGTAACATATATATATATGTTACGGTCAAAGCCCGAAGTGCGGCCAAAGCGCGGATTGGCCAGCCAATCCGCGCATTGGCCGGCTCTCTTGGCCAAAGCCCGAAGAACTTACCACTAAGATCGTATTTCGTACATTGGCCGGCCAATGCGCGCACTCGCCGGGACGTACTGGCCAAAGTCCGAAGCGCTTAAACTTGACAGCGTATTTTGTACAATGGCCGGCCAATGCGCGCAGAGGCCGGGATGTTCTGGCCAATGTTCTATCTAGACTAAGTTGTGATCGCATTTTCATTATTCTGGGTGCGTTTTCATTTAAAGTAACGCATTGTTTAGCTCTTGTTTGTATAGCATTCTATATGCAAGGCGACATGGATCAAAAGGGCAGTCAGACCATGAGACAGACAAAGCAGATGGCTGTCAAAAGAAAATAAACCGGGAGTGATCTCCCCTAAACTTTCTCGAATATTCTTATATAAAATAACAGGGGATGGGAACTCGGGCTATAGACATGATTTTTTAATCCATTTTAAATACTTAAAGTTTTAAAAATAGAATAGAATCTCAGTAAAAAACAATTGCGCACCAAGCGAACGCCTAATAAAGGTGTGTATAATAGTGCGCAATAGTATTAGTACTTTAAAAATTTACATTAGTTTTTTGAGAAATCGGAAGTAGCGTAAATTACTACTTCCGGTCAACGGAAATTACTCAAAATTCAACAGAAGGTAGAGAATTAGATCTTTTACTTACATGTGAAATGTCATTTATCTATGTGAAATAGTACTCAAGTTATAGGCTTTTGAAAAATTCAAAGTAGAAAAAGTACCACTTCCGGTTGTCGGAAATCGCTCAAAAGTTGATACGGATCTACGATTTTGATATAATACTTATATATGAAATTTCATCAACCTAGCTGTAACGGTACTCAAGTTATCGTGTTTACACACGGACACACAGACACACAGACACACACACAGACACACACACAGACAGACATACGGACAAGATTGCAAAATTATGTTTATCCGTATCAGTGAGGTGTAAAACGTCGAGATTTGTAAAAATCTCGATTTTTTTTTTTTTGCACGATTACAATACTTTCTCTATACTACGTATATACGAGAAAGTAATAAACCGGTAGTGATCTCCCCTAAACTTTCTCGAATATTCTTATATAAAACAACAGGGGATGGTAACTGGGGATATAGTTATGATTTTTAATCCATTTTAAATACTTAAACTTTTAAAAATAGAATAGAATCTCATAAAAAAACATTGCGCACCAAGCAAACGCCGAATAAAAACGCGTATAATAGTGCGCAATATTATTAGTACTTTAAAAATTTACATTAGTTTTTTGAGAAATCGGAAGTAGCGTAAATTACTACTTCCAGTCAACGGAAATTACTCAAAATTTAACAGAAGGTAGAGAATTAGATCTTTTACTTACATGTGAAATTTCATTTATCTATCTGAAATAGTACTCAAGTTATAGGCTTTTGAAAAATTCAAAGTAGGAAAAGTACCACTTCCGGTTATCGGAAATCGCTCAAAAGTTGATACGGATCTACGATTTTGATAAAATACTTATATATGAAATTTCATCAACCTAGCTGTAACGGTACTCAAGTTATCGTGTTTACACACGGACAGACACACAGACACACACACACACAGACATACGGACAAGATTGCAAAATTATGTTTTTCCGTATCAGTGAGGTGTAAAACGTCGAGATTTGTAAAAATCTCGATTTTTTTTTTTTTGCACGATTACAATACTTTCTCTATACTACGTATATACGAGAAAGTAAAAATGTAAATCCATGTAAGTTTCCATATATGGGCTCTCGATAAAATAGTTACTGAGGAAGATCTTGAGAACATTGAACAAGAAATGGAGGTTGCCATAATTGCAACGACATTCTCAGCTAACACATCTACTGCCGTGGCGGAACGTCCAGACCAGTTGCGTGACAATGATGTGGCCAACAGATTCTGTATAGTTTGTGAAAAACATTGTAGTGCAGCTCATTCTTTTGGATCCTGTGGCAACGATGTCCATGCTATTTGTGGAATACCCAATGAAGCAGACGAAGGGTACGGAGGGAACATTACCTGCAGATTGTGTCACAACAAACAAGACATCGTGGAACACAGATCAGCAGCTCATACTGGCCTGCAAACTCAAGGTGCTAAGATGCCTAAAACATCAAATACAAAATTTAAAGATGGTGAAGTGGGTGACAATGTACGCATCCATGTTCCAGATGTTGACAGAGGTCACGTTGATTCCGAAGCGTGATTGCAGTTGTCATGAGCGTCGAGGGCGGTTTCTACAAATTAGGAACGGAACATGGTGTTCTAAAACAACTGTATGCTAGGATTGAGTTTTCAATTCTTCACGAAAAACTGCTCTTATTGTCGTCAGTTGGCACTGAGGAAAAATCACTACGAACCATCGCATCTTCACAATCATTGACTGGGGGGCCAAGGCTACACTCGCTGCAATTGCACAACTAAGTGCACAACAAATCGCTGCAAGTGTAAAAATAACAAGCTGTTATCTAATTCTAAATGCCATAAAAGTTCAACTTGTTGTAACAAATGATGATATCGAAAGAATGAGAATATAGTACAATAAAAAATTTGAATGTTTCTGTCATTTACTTCAATTAATAATCAATAAAGACTTAATTTCATGATCCTTACGGCATAAAAAAACACCAAAATCTGCTCATGATCTTCTAATTCGGTCTTTGGCCGGTCGTCCCTAGCCAGATGATCTTCTGAGGATTGGCCGGTCAAAGGCCGAAATCAAGCAAAGTTTCGGACTTTGACCGACCTATGGGAGGCGATATTGGCCAATGCGCGGATTGGCCGGCCAATCCTAGCATTGGCCGACTTCGGGCTTTGACCGTAACATATATATATATATATATGTATATATATGAATAGTTTATATTTAATGAAGTAACAATTCGTTTGCTTATATTTACCTTCCGCAAGAGAGCTGGTCTGTAAGCAGTTAATTATTCCTATCTTTGTTTTATGTAAAGCGAAATATCGCATGACAACAATATGCTTAGAAATCTTTGTTTAAAACGGAATGTCTTTGATCGTTCCTGTATTTTTGCGTGAGCTTACATTTATATTGCCCAGCCTGTTTGTTAAAAAAACACGGAGGATAAAATAATCAACACTGAATCTTTTAATATTTTCGTTCTGTAGTTACTTGCCAGAGATTTATAGAAGTTGTAAAACAACTATTGTTTTGAAATCTAGTAGCTGGTTGCATAACAAATAGAAAAACAACTTTAAATAGTTTAGATTATTGTTTCTAAAATATTTAGAATGCTGAGTATTTTCAATCTGTTTCAAAAAATAAATAAAAATGAGTTCGTTGAATAAATTTCATTATACACGATTAAGATATTTTAAATTTCGGTACTGTGTAACTTCAATGGTATTTTGAAAAGAATGGTGTCTGTTTTTAATTAAAATTTTAAAATATTAAAGTCCGCGATATTATTTATTACTTCGTTGTTATTTTCGAAAGAAAAAAAAAAGTTTTTAATTAGAATTTCAATACACTTAAGCTGACTGTATTCCAGAACTATATTACTTTAACGATAGTTTCAAAAGAAATTAAATTGCTTTTAATTAGAGTTTTAAAATATTAATGTCCATGATATGCCATAACCACATTACTTTGGCGGTAGTTTCAAAAGGTATAAAACTATTTTAATTGCTGCTCTCCAACATTTAAACCCAGGATATTACTAATCAATGATGGAGTAAACTGGAGAACAAACGTGTTTGTAGCTATTTTCATCTGATCCAACCACTAATCTGTTATACAGTAAATTGTTCCAGAACGTTTTAAGTGTTGTCATTTTGTCAACTTGAAGGTTTACCCGTTTACAAAGTAAAATAGTAACAAGAGAAGATCGAACGTATTGTATATACTTATTGTTTAAATAAGATTTAACAAGAAAATACGTATTTTTTTGGATACAGCTTGCTGAATGTATGCTAGACTACCCCTATGTTTAATTTGAAGATATAACACAAAATCGTAATATAAAATTGACATTCTTTAAACACTCATTTCATTATATAATTATCGTTACCAGACACACGATTAAGCTATACGGAAGTGATGCATAGTTAAATAAATAAACAATTAAATAATGCATTAAAAAATAAAAAATCTATTTAACTATATATAAATAAATAAACAGGCAACCAAAGATAATAACCTCAAACTCTTTTATTGAATGGCAGCACAATATTTTGTTTCATTTCTCAAAAAACCAAAACCATAGCACTCAATCAAAGATGTTAACTGTCAACCTTAATTGTGAGATCAAATATTTTCTTAAACCAAACACGATTTATGATGGTTAGTCCCAACAAAACCAACTGTTCAGAAATAACAACTAGACAATCAAAATTTAATTACCAAAAGTGGGTGAATATTTATTCATTTAAGATAAACAATAATTTAGGAATCACAAAAAAATATCTTCGCTGTAATTACTTTCTAATTAAAATTTCATCTTCCCCCGCTCTGGACGTGCCATTCTTTGACAGGTTTCGCTGTTTCTCCTATCATCCTACCGTCTTTATATGTAACAACATAACCCCCCCCCCCCTCTCCCGCCCCCTCCTCCATTGTATCGTACTCTAGAACCCGGAAGTTGACTTACGGGCAATACGAAACCAACCAGACAGCGTAATGCCAAAATAATACAAGTCTCGTGTTACTATTCTTAGATTTCACGAAGGCACGCGCGCGGTACCCACTGGGGTGTGTGTACTCAGGGGGTCAATAGGTCAACAGTGGCTGAACCAGCAGTACAGTTTCCTCTAGCGGGAAGTCCCCTTCAAGATCACGTGGTACCCGCTATTGTAACAGCCGGCCGGGTAAATAAAAAATGCAAATAAGGCTTGTATGGTGAACTCCTTTTGCTGATTCGTCCGGACGAGCAGGAAGTCGGATGCGGTAATAGTTTCATTAGGATTCTAATTACAATTGATTCCGGGGAGGTTCAATAAACCATATTGATTTGTCGTGAAAATTGTTGGTCTTTATTGAACGTTGTATTTAGTTATTTCATAATACGTCTCGTCACTAATAATAATTTGCTCTCTCCTAAACATCACTATGTGAATACTTTACACTTAAGTGTGCCTTCAGTGTCAGATGCATTTATTCCATTATAGCTGGTTCTAGAAGATCGGTTTTCAACAACATTGGCCTTGCAACAACAACTTGATGCATATATAGTGTGTTCAGTATTTAGAAAGGCTGGACGGTGCATTGTATAGATGTTTGGATAAACTGTGCTTGTCAAATATACTTAGTTAACTTGATGGTGCTTGTGTATTGTACTTAGTATACTTGATGGTGCTTGTCTAATATACTTTGTATACTTGATGGTGCTTGTGTATTGTACTTAGTATACTTGATGGTGCTTGTCTAATATACTTAGTATACTTGATGGTGCTTGTGTATTGTACTTAGTATACTTGATGGTGCTTGTGTATTGTACTTAGTATACTTGATGGTGCTTGTGTATTGTACTTAGTATACTTGATGGTGCTTGTGTATTGTACTTAGTATACTTGATGGTGCTTGTCTAATATACTTAGTATACTTGATGGAGCTTGTGTATTGTACTTAGTATACTTGATGGTGCTTGTCTAATATACTTAGTGTACATGGGATATGGATGTGCTTGTTCATATGCCTAGATTATGTTGATGATGTCTATCTAACGTTGGATGTTGAGGTGCTTGTTCATATGCCTAGAATATGTGGTGCTGATTGTCACTTATATTAATGATATTTGTTGTAGGTTGTCTTTGTTCATAAACTTAACAGTTAATATATAAAATATGTTTTGAACTAATTAATAATGACAGTGATATCGGACTTGATTAGAAAACCACGGAGAATTGACTGAATGATATTTCTAGGTGATAACCTCACTGGGCGGCATCCAAATGTTACATGACAGCACTAATCATTACATTAGCTGTACGCATCCAATGTTCATCTACACGACACGTTTAGTTAACTTAATTAAGTGGAGGGGGGGGGGGGGTTAAAATAAAAATATATTCGCAACTTTTTTTTTTGTTAGTCTGAGCCGACTAGACGATTTTATGCACGATGTATCAGCGGGGACGCGTTGGGCAGCGAATAAAAGATGGCGTAATGTCCATACCCATGTTCAGTCCGGTCTTCGGGGAGCGTTTAGTCCGCCGCTTGCCAAGAGAGACTATCGAACGCGTTTACGCAAGGTTGGCCGAAGATATTTATACTTAGCTGATGGCTAAATGGGCAGGGGTGTAGGGGAGGGGGGGGGGGGAGATCAGTCTGACTGAGTCAGCTATTAGTACTGATCGCATTTGACGATATTCCTGTGTATAGGGGTAGGGGGGTGGTTGTTAACAAAGGATACATTGTGGAGTTTTGCGTCATTGGGTGAAGTAGATAGGATGTATGAAGTCTGGAAATAGAATTGTACCAATGATAGTGTCTTGTGGAGGGAGTTTTAAATCAGCTTCAATGATTTTTTAAAACGCTGTTAATTTTTTTTTTCTTTTAATAGAAAAGTATGAATATTCATGCGTTATAAAAATTATGGGAACATGTTTCAAATGTGTCAAAAAAGTAAGAATGTTTTTAAATAAAGCACAGATTTTAAATATATTTTTTTAACGAAATGGATAAAGCACATTAAAACAATGAGCATATCCTAATATATAAAAGGCCATGTGCACACTTCTCTCTCTCTGTCTCTCTCTCTCTCTCTCTCTCTCTCTCTGTCCGCAAAATATTTTCGCCGGGCATTACATCAGAATCGGCAGCGATATATTTATACCTTTATACGGACTTTTGTTGAAAATAATATGTTAGATGTTTTAAATGTATAACCACAATTTTATTTAAAGAAGAAAAATAAAAAAATAAAGGCGTATTCGAATGTAGAAAAACAATTTTAATTATGCAACAGGAAAAGCAGTTATAGATGTGAAAAAGAACGCGTAAAATTGTGACGTCACTAATGTTCATACATTAACTAATGACGTCATCTGCCGTGTTTAGAATAAAAAGAAATGAACTATTTCATTCAAATTTGATTTAGATCTACGTACACTATAAAATGTGTACAATACAATTTTTCCGGCCTAACCTCATAAAATTTATTTTATTCATTTGGATTCTAGATCTAGACTAGATCTAAATCTACGCAATAACTAGATGTAGACGCTAAGATCTAGATTTAGACTCTAACTACTCTAGAATCTATTCCAAAAATAAACTTCTATATTAGGCCTAAACTATTTCAAGACTTAATTATTTTATACAAAATCTTTGTTTGGAACTGGCTAATTTGGGATAAAAAAATTAATTTGAAAGAATAGGCATATTCGCGTAAGTTAAGATTTTAAAATACGTCTTTCATTCTCTATGTTTTATAAGGTGCCTAAATAGCTGAGATGATAGTGACTTTAAACCACGCAGGTGGTGCGGGTTCGAGACACACCAAGTCAAACTGGGTTATTCATTTTTTTTATATGTGAATCTTCCGATTTTAGACTATATAGAAAGGAACTACTTCCATCAAATTTGATTTAGATCTAGATCTATAGATCATCAAGACGTACGCTATGAAATGTATACAATTTTATCTGTAAAATTAATACAAATTACTTGAAAACAACATAATGAACAATGAATAGCCAGATTTTTAACGAAATCATATAAATCACTTAATCAGTGTGTGCCTGTGTTATGTTAAATGTGTCGGATTTTTAGCTAATTAGTTATTTCTTTGCTTTGTCACTAAATTCAAATAATACCTTTCTATACTAAATTATTTCAGGCCTTAATTACTTTATTGAAATCTTTGTTTATCTATGCAATTTGCTAATCTCTATAATATATAAAGCAAAGTTGTCGGGTGCCCGATAGGGCACTTCCCGGCGCCGCAGGCGCTTCAAATTTGGCAGGATCTTGCCTTGGGGCGACAGAACACAGGGGCCGGTTGGCCGAAAAGTCTACGATGAGGGGGTCAAAACTGACCTCGACTGACCGGCGCCTTATATGAGCTATAAGTCGAAAAAAATGTCCACGTAGGAACCTCTTCATAACTCCTGAAGTCGTAGACCGACCCTCGGGCGAATTAATTAAGCATTCAAATTCTCAATGTTTTCGAAAGCCTAAGCGAAGCTGGGCAGCATGCCTAGTAAGTATCATAAACAGCGTTGGTTTTAATTAGTTTTACTAAAATTTAAAGCATTGAATAATAAATACATAGCATTATGTTGTTTGAATTGTATAGCCTAGTATTGAATGAATGGTTCAAAATCGAATTGACTATGGATTCTTGTTTTAAACTGAGTCTGTTTTCAGGGTAATGAAGTTTTACTGCAAATTAATCTTTACTTCTATATCTAAAGGTATTATATAGTGATTTGAGTAATATAAATAGATAATATTAATTTATATTAGATTATTGTAACTATTATTTTAAAGTGTAACAATGTACGGCATATTTTGCAGGACCATATCGGATTTTTTAAAATTGTGTTTAAAAAGTATTTAAAAAATTTAACTTACACAAAAAAAATTATGCAAACATAATTAAAGTAAAGAGGCAATCAATGTTTTAAAATAATTAGAAAGTATAAAAATTTAAACAAGAAACTACTTACTGCCCTTTATTAAAACGCATTATGGTTCAAACTGTATCAAGCGAAAAAAAAGAGAATTGCAGCTAATGTTAATATTATTACAGAGAAATACAATCACAGTATTTAGAAAGTCAACAGTCTAGGCAGAAATACTTTGTCGAAAAATTAATTAATCTTTGTGTATTCGGATCTTGTTTCTGGAATAACACACGATATTTCAAAATATCTCTCACGATCTCTCACGATTTAAGGTCGTAAAGTGTAAGTAAATTGCTATCAAATTGCAAACTAATTATTTATAATTGGCATGGAGTTCATACTTTTTTTTTAAGTTAAGATAAACACAAGTTTTAATAATAAAATAACTGTTTATTTTCTCTGACTTCGAAGGATCGAATTCCCAGCAGTCGTAAACAATGACTGGGAGATTAGACTAAACGTGTGTGTATATCTCTAGAATCTAGATAGATGGAAACTGATTATGTTGACTCCTCCATGTGCTTATAAATTGTACACAAATATGTCTATAAATATCTTACATATATTGGGCAATGAATATATTGCAGACATATATGACTATAAATATTGTACCCACTAATAGGGCAGATAATATAAATATACAACACACATATATTTCTAAAAATATATTACACACATATAGGGCGATGAATATATTGTAGGGCCTACACATTATAACTGTCTATAGTTATACTACACACGTATAGGGTAGTGAATATATTGGAGACATATAATGTTTATAAATATGTTACACACTTCTTGGGCAGTGAATATACATATATCCATCTATTAATATGGTACGCATATACAAATGCATAAATATAATGCAAACATGTCTATAAATATATTACACAAAAACATTTCTATAAATATATTTCTCAAATATCAGGCTATAAATACATCGTTTAAATATCAGGCGATAAATACATAGCCAAAATATATGTCTATAAATACAAATCTCACATATATGGCTATGAGTACGCTACAAAGAAGGCTTCAGCAGTAAGCCCATCAAGCCCATGTTTCTTGATTCATGAAGAGAACAACCAACTCTCTCATATTTACATTTAACACTGTGTTCCCATTGACAGCCCACTGCATGTTTTCCACGGGCTAAATATGGGTTTATCTCCCTTCAAATGACGTCAGGTTTTAGATTCTCACCACAGTTTGTTGTCATTCAAAACATCCGTAAAACGCAGGAAGTGTGGCATTGCGCCTTCATTGATCTTTACATCTTCGATTTTATATGTTCATGTAAATAAAATAATATTGAAATTTAGGATCAGAGAAGGAAATCGAGATCTTAATATAGAGCAAATATCGATCCTGTTTTCAGCATTGGTACAATACATGCTATAAATAGACTAAATATATATATATATGTATATATATATATATATATATATATATATATATATATATATATAATCTTTTGGATGTTATTTATTTTGTGGAGCGCTGCGGAGCTAATATCAGCCTACTCAGTCAACAGTTAACTATTTTGGTGTCTGTATAGACAACAGTTTCATCTGGCATTAGCTAGCCTCTGACACTGTCCAAATAGACAATAGACAACACTTTCTAAACCCCAGCTGGCTAAACTAAAATAAATGTCCAGCGTTTATAGAGATAATTATTAAACATGTTTCTACTTTTAAAGACAAAAGTTTTAAAATGTTCTCCCCTTTAAGACAACATTTAAAAATCTTTTTTTTTTTTGCCTTTAAAGACAACATATAAACATTTTATGCATTTTCAGAAAATAATGAAACATTTTTCTGCCGTTACAAACAACTCTAAATACTTTTTAAGCCCATTCAGACAATAGTTCACCATTCACCAAACTACAACAGACAAAGGTTAACCCTTTAGGTGCCCCTGATAAACTCAAATTGCTATGTGCAATACCTTGTCCACGCAAATGCTATCAAATTACTGTCCGGGTTTTCCCGTTGTACTAAGTTTAATTCGAAAAATACCACCCGCGCCCCATCTACGGATAAAAGGCGATTAGCTAAATAGGCTGTCATTCTGCTCTTTCTCTCTCCCTGTGTCTCTCTGTCTCTCTCTGTCTAGACGCATGCAGGAAGTGTATATATATATATATATATATATATATATATATATATATATATATATATATATATATTATATATATATATATATATATATATATATATATATATATATATATATATATATATATATATATATATATATATATATATATATTATGCCAAAAGTTTGTCCAGGAATTGGAATAGCGAGAGCAAGAGCGAGTCCCATCTAATGAGACCTCACTCTCCTGATCAATGTGCATTATACAAGTTGCCCCTTGTCGAGGGGGGAAGAGCTCATGATGGATGTGTGCAAATAGAAGGCCCGGTAAAAATATGGGATAGATGGGGTTAATGTCGCCCTCGACGGATCTCTGTCTATTATATCGCGTGCATGTTTACATAAGTACTGCCCCGCTGTTGTGGCGTTAACCCTTGCATGGTCGCTGTGTGTTCGTCAGTGCTCACTCACAAAAAGTGCACTGGTCTATGGGGAGATCCGATTCTTATAGGTTAGGTTTGTATTGATGAGTACCTTTGTGGTGGATTGAAGGAGACTGGCTAGAGAGGAACTGCTAAGTGGTTAAGCGGTCCTATAGGAATACGTCGTTTGATCTATTTGTATTCAGCCGTAAACACTTTGTTTTTCAACGCATCGCAATAATGTTATGGATTTTGGATTAACATATTTTATGCAATGGGGCGATATTAAATATATTACTGATAGGGTCAAGATTTTGTGTAATTTTTGTACGTGGAGTTAGAATCAAGGTTTGAGTTTAGAGTATCATTATTTGCGAGGATAAGGATATAAACCGTTAAAATCAGGCATATTTTGTAGTGAATGTGTGCGAAACTAAATAATCTTACAGGTAATACAACGATTTGTGTTGTCCAATATACAGTCCAAACTTCTAATTCATTAAATATTTATTTTAAAGATTACTTAAAAGTTGACCCTCCTAAAAAATTCCCTTCGTATGCCGAGATCATTGAAACACGAAACAAATGAACTCTATCTTCGCCGTTCTTTCTTGTGTACAAAAGGTAAAAGATGATGACCTTAATACAGAATTTTTCTTTCATGCTGAAATAAATTTTGAAAAATATGACATCTGTCAAAAACATAGCTACACTTTATAGTTGAGTTTATGGCTTCTTGGATGCACGCAAGGTCTAGTTGTCTCGCCTTACCATGTTATACCACCCTGGGCCATTAGCAAATTGCAAATACACCAGACATTTCCTATAAAATATTTGACTGTATCATGATTATATTATAGTAATATCATTAGTAAAATAAACTTGTTTGCTGACATATTCATGTATATTTGATTTAGTCCATTGGTTAGATATTGTTTTAGTTTATGTATTTTACGTTGTTAATAATTAACATTGGCCACATTATCTTGATATTAACTTTGTTGTTATATTACGTCTTTATTATCCCAAATTGTGGGAACTCTACGAGAACCTGTTTTAACTAACATCGGAATAAAGCCGACACGTCTGATATTGACATAGTTAATATTACGATCGTTCAATACTTAAGCAGAATCTAAATTCCTTAATACATGCTAATTATTAATATTGTTAATAGGAACGTTATCAGTTTCAAGCCAAACAAAACCCAACCAAACACAACCTGTTTCTTGATCGAGACAATGCTGCCAGATAAGATTCTCTATATTTATTGAGATCAATTATTTTTAATTACTATATATTTTATACGTGAAAGAAACTGATAAAAGCAGAGCAATACTTTTAAATGTGAATGTGTTCTTTCCCGACATTGTAAAAATGTGCAGTAAATCTATTTGTGTTATAATTTTTATGCTACGCACCTTCAACAGTTTGGCATTAAAAATATTATTTCTTGCTCTAGTGAGAATGCGACACTGGAGGTATGTCCAAAATAAACTTGACGATTTTAAAATAACGAACTCACTGTCATTTCTAAAATGTAACAGACAAAAAAATGCTAATGAAATATTTTGACGATTGTAAGACAACAACCGCTCCACACAATGACATTTAACAAAATCCACCTTAAAATCTCGGCCATCGAGCTCACACGCAATCACCCCCCATCCACACACTTTTACCCCCCTCGTACACTCAAACCCACACTCCACTTTTTAAACACCCCACAACTAAAACAAAATTACGTTAAGTTGAACGAGTCTTTAACCTTAAGCCAATTTCCGTTGTTACATAAAGTAAAATAAACCCGGACAATTTAACCGGCACGCGTTGAATGAATGGACATGTTTTGCTCTTGCTTTCATTCAAACCTCCAAACTAAAGCCAACCTTGGCGTGTGTACGGTCACTAACTTGTGTTTTACGCATTAAGTCACATAAAGCTGTTGAGTAGTGTAGGATTTATGAACATGGGGTCAAATTAACCTTAATAACATGCCAGCATTTGCTATGCCATTACACTATCTGAAAGTCAATTAGGTTCAATTTGAATGATCTTTGTTTTAGCTGTACCGTTTGGCTTTAGTTGAATGATTTCTAAATCTGCAAAATTTTGTTTCATTTAAATGATATTGGTAAATGCACAATCTGGTTTCATTTTAATGATCTTGGTTTTAGCTGTACACTATGTATTAAATTAAACGATCTTGACCCAGAGGCGTAGCAATCCTTCCCGGCGCCCGGGGACAAACTTTCGATTTGCACCCCCCCCCCCCCTCAAGCTTTCGATTTGCACCCCTCTCAAATTTTCGATTTGCACCCCCCACTCAGGATTTCGATTTGCACCCCTCTCAAACTCTCGATTTTCACCCCCCCCCCTCAGGATTTCGATTTGCACCCCCCCCCCCCTCAAACTTTCAATTTGCACCCCCCTCAAGCTTTCAATTTATTTTTCCAACCCATTTTGGCGCCCCCTAAGGTCGACGCCCTGGGACATATGTCCCCCCCCCCCTCTACGCCTCTGTCTTGACCTTAGATGCACACTCTTGTTTTATTTAACTATCTTGGTCTTCGTTGTGCAAAAAGGCTTACTTTGATTGGAGCTCAAGCAAATCAAGACTAGATTAACCTATATCTAAAAACAAGTTAAAAAAAATAACGACATTTACTTGACAAAATAAATTATGATTGTAAAAAAACATTTATTGGCTCACTAAAATTGCTTTTAACAAACAGAAAACATTTCATAATAAAATCTATTCAATCTATTTCAATTCATCTTTGATATCCAGTATTTCAGCTAATAAAACGTTTTCCCCAATAAAAGCAGTAACACAAACAATATGAATGCATTCGTTTTAAACAATCAGAAAAAAAACGTAATTTAAAACTAGGTATAAAAAACATTTTCATAATTACAAGCGATGACGAATGCTTGGATTAGTTGACTTCAGCCATTTTAATTATCTCAAGTAGATTTTGTGGGGCGATATTTTACTGGGTATTAAAATACTCGGATGATTTATTATCATAGGGAATTGTGGTGCGAGAATAATGGTTGGGTGTTTTTGTTATGAATGTTTTTATTTTATTAATGGTTGGAATAGTTGTGATGAGTTTTGGTTTTTATCCATTGTTAAAATAGTTGCAGTGAGTTTTGGTTTTGATCTATTGTTAGAATAGTTGCAATGAGTTTTGGTTTTGATCTATCGTTAGAATAGTTGTGATGAGTTTTGGTTTTGATCTATCGTTAGAATAGTTGCAATGAGTTTTGGTTTTGTTCTATTGTTAGAATAGTTGCAATGAGTTTTGGTTTTGATCTAATGTTGGAATAGTTGCAATGAGTTTTGGTTTTGATCTATTGTTAGAATAGTTGCAATGAGTTTTGGTTTTGATCCTTTGTTAGAATAGTTGCAATGAGTTTTGGTTTTGATCTAATGTTAGAATAGTTGCAATGAGTTTTGGTTTTGATCTAATGTTGGAATAGTTGCAATGAGTTTTGGTTTTGATCTATTGTTAGAATAGTTGCAATGAGTTTTGTTTTTGATCTATTGTTAGAATAGTTGCAATGAGTTTTGTTTTTGATCTATTGTTAGAATAATTGCAATGAGTTTTGGTTTTGCTAATTAAATTTTGTGGTAAAATTGTGGATTGTGATTAGTTATTGGTGACAACTTGTGATAGTGTACTTTGTATATGTGGTAGTGATGTGTAGTTAGATGTTTGTGATAGTTGATTGTGATGATACATTGTGGATAGTAAACTGTGTTTAGTATCGATTATATTGTTTATCAAGATACACCAACAACATATATTCATCAGCATCACATCTCAAGCTATTTTAATTTTGATTGACTTAATAATGTATAAAATCACCTATTTAATTATAATCCATCCAATCAGCAAATGATCTATCTTATCGTTGAATTATCTATTTAATCATCGAAGAATCTGTCTGACTACTAGTGTTTCTATCAGGCATCTCCCCGAACGAAATGGAATTTATATAGAACATATATACTTTTTAATAGTACCCCCCCCCCCGAAAATTTTAGTCCGCCCCCCCCCCCTCGAAAATTTTAAGCGCCCTTCTCTCCCCCCCCCCTCCCCCGCATAAAAAGAGTCTGGAAAAACACTGCTGACTACTGAATCATCTATCTAACTATCGAACGATCTATTTATCAACTATATGATCTAATCATCTTAATTACTTAATCTTCTCATTAATCACCACTACTCACTCTCCTGTCGCGGTAATCACTTTCATTTTAATTAGCAAACTTTTAAGTGTGTCACAGTCAACTTGAAGTTTTACATGTTCAATGAAAAATATTTAAATGATTTTATATTACAAAACCGTTTAGCTGTACAAAAAGCACATCAAATTTAATATAACATCATATTTCTAGCCAAGCTTAACGTTTTTGAATTTTAAAATATTTTTTAATTCAAATGAACGAACTGCAAATTTTAAAAATTCATTGTCGGTCGACACGTTGGAGTAAATTTTTAATTTAAACTTTATAAAGAAACGTGTATACTTTTTGTGGCTAAGTTTTGAGCTACGAAATCTAGCTATCAATCACAGATATTGATATTACTAGATCAATAAAAACTGTTTAATCTGAGTATACGTATTTTAATGCATGGTTTTTAGTAATACGCCTATTGCAATGGAAAAATAAGGTATGTTCTAAAATCTCTAACATATGTTCAGAGGTTTAATATGTAAATATATTTTAAATGGCTTGTACTTTTGATTGATGTAAGTAATGCAAGCCCATGTTTACATTTGATTGAGAAGATAATTTCTGTAGGATCGATTTTTAACAAAGAGGTGTTGCATTTGTAGTTGCAGCGTTATTTTAAATCGATTAAGCTGTTATTCTGTTGGTCCTTAGACATTAAACTCTGTTGCCCAATTGCTAACTGGACCTTGCATTCTGTTTAATTGTTTGTCATTAAACATTAGTCTGAAAGCGTTCTGGGCCGTTTTCTAACCAAATCATCACACATATCCAAGGCCAAACAGTCCAGAACTTGCTTGTATAGGCCAGTTGATGACCCGGGGCCATATTCTATATGGACCACCTGTTCATTGTTCATCATTTTACTAGGCCGGCAAACTCTGGGCCATCTCTTCAATAGGCCACATTTTCATCCGATCATTTACTTTCTTGGCCACTTGATTATAGACATCTTTCCGAAGATCTACTCTGTATGGGCCATCTCTGTAAAGACATCGTCTATGGGCCATCCTCTATGAGCCTTCCCCTTTGGCCATCTCTCTATAAGCTACCCTCTGTGTGCCGTCTTCTAAAGGCCACCCTCTACGGGCGATTCTCTATGGGCCATCTCTCTATGGGCCATCTCCTCTATGGGCCACCTATTTATTGGGCCATCTCCTCTATGGGCCACCTATTTATTGGGCCATCTCCTCTATGGGCCACCTATTTATTGGGTCATCTCCTCTATGGGCCAACTATTTATTGGGCCATCTCCTCTATGGGCCATCTCCTCTATGGGCCATCTCCTCTATGGGCCAACTATTTATTGGGCCATCTCCTCTATAAGCCACCTATTTATCGGGCTATCTCCTCTATGGGCCACCTATTTATTGGGTCATCTCCTCTATGGGCCAACTATTTATTGGGTCATCTCCTCTATGGGCCAACTATTTATTGGGCCATCTCCTCTATGGGCCAACTATTTATTGGGCCATCTCTCTATGGGCCCTCTATGGGCCATCTCCTCTATGGGCCAACTATTTATTGGGCCATCTCCTCTATGGGCCACCTATTTATTGGGCCATCTCTCTATGGGCCATCTCTCTATGGGCCATCTCCTCTATGGGCCAACTATTTATTGGGCCATCTCCTCTATGGGCCATCTCCTCTATGGGCCACCTATTTATTGGGCCATATCCTCTATGGGCCAACTATTTATTGGGCCATCTCCTCTATGGGCCACCTATTTATTAGGCCATCTCCTCTATGAGCCACCTATTTATTGGGCCATCTCCTCTATGGGCCACCTATTTATTGGGCCATCTCCTCTATGGGCCAACTATTTATTGGGCCATCTCCTCTATGGGCCATCCCCTCTATGGGCCACCTATTTATTGGGCCATCTCCTCTATAGGCCAACTATTTATTGGGCCATCTCCTCTATGGGCCATCTCCTCTATGGGCCACCTATTTATTGGGCCATCTCCTCTATGGGCCAACTATTTATTGGGCCATCTCCTCTATGGGCCATCTCTCTATGGGCCATCTCCTCTATGGGCCACCTATTTATTGGGCCATCTCCTCTATGGGCCAACTATTTATTGGGCCATCTCCTCTATGGGCCACCTATTTATTGGGCCATCTCCTCTATGGGCCACCTATTTATTGGGCCATCTCCTCTATGGGCCAACTATTTATTGGGCCATCTCCTCTATGGGCCATCTCCTCTATGGGCCATCTCCTCTATGGGCCAACTATTTATTGGGCCATCTCCTCTATGGGCCATCTCCTCTATGGGCCATCTCTCTATGGGCCATCTTCTCTATGGGCCAACTATTTATTGGGCCATCTCCTCTATAAGCCACCTATTTATCGGGCCATCTCCTCTATGGGCCAACTATTTATTGGGCCATCTCCTCTATGGGCCATCTCTCTATGGGCCATCTCCTCTATGGGCCGACTATTTATTGGGCCAACTATTTATTGGGCCATCTCCTCTATGGGCCACCTATTTATGGGGCCATCTCCTCTATGGGCCACCTATTTATTGGGCCATCTCCTCTATGCGCCACTTATTCATTGGACAATCTCCTCTATGGGCCAACTATTTATCGGGCCATCTCGACTATGGGCCACCTATTTATTGGGTCATCTCCTCTATGGGCCACCTATTTATTGGGCCATCTCCTCTATGGGCCACTTATTCATTAGGCCATCTCCTCTATGGGCCACCTATTTATTGGGCCATCTCCTCTATGGGCCACCTATTTATTAGGCCATCTCCTCTATGGGCCACCTATTTATTGGGCCATCTCCTCTATGGGCCACCTATTCATTAGGCCATCTCCTCTATGGGCCACCTATTTATTGGGCCATCTCCTCTATGGGCCACCTATTTATTAGGCCATCTCCTCTATGGGCCACCTATTTATCGGGCCATCTCCTCTATGGGCCACCTATTTATTGGGCCATCTCCTCTATGGGCCACCTATTTATTGGGCCATCTCCTCTATGGGCCACCTATTTATCGGGCCGTCTCGACTATGGGCCAACTTCTAACCGGAAGCAGTATTCCGTCAGAAGTCGGGTGTTCAATTGATGGCGGCCACTCACGTATCCCTCGCTACAGTGTGCGCGAGCCAGTCCTTCCGCCAGGCTTTATGTACCTTTCTCACGCATCGCTACTCTGGCTGTGTGACGATACACCCCCACCCCCGGGCCCTCTCCCTCCCCCACACATTTTATTTCTTTTAAATGTAGCTCGGGTAAGTTGAGTAGGGCGAGAAGTGGGGAGAGGGGGGGGGGATTCGGGAATGACGAGGTGGGGTGGGTGGGGAGACATCACGACAGTTTCGTTTTACAAAATGTTCTCTCTAAAAGAAAAGAAAATGGCGTTCTATATTCTAAAAATAGGTCCTCTGCCATGCTATTTTTAACACGTAATTAACACGTAATGATGTAACTCATTAATGTGGCACAATAGTACTTTTGTAGCTGTATGTGTAGGGGCGCATTTCTGTAGCATACATGTAATTTGATTAACAGTCACTCAAATTAATTCATCAGCTGACTATTAATAGTTCGTGAGATATTTTGTCTGAGATCATTTGTCCTGAGATATTTTGTCTGAGATCATTTGTCCTGAGATATTTTGTCTGAGATCATTTGTCCTGAGATATTTTGTCTGAGATCATTTGTCCTGAGATATTTTGTCTGAGATCATTTGTCCTAAAATATTTTGTCCTGAGATATTTTGTCTGAGATCATTTGTCCTGAGATAAATTGTCATGTTACGAAATTAACACATCTGAAAAAGTTTGATGGCTTTCCGCAGTAAAATTGTAAAACACATTACGGTAAGAAAATCTGTAAAATTTAACTGAGCAAAAACTGGTTTGGACAGAAGAATCTAAGTTGTTGTTTTTTTTTAATAATTATATAAAGTAGCAGATTAGCATTAACTAAAGCAAAGCACATTTTTCGTTTCGAAAATAATATTAGATTTATCTACCATCAAAATATCGTATTAACCAATCAAATTAAACCAATTTAAGAATATTATGCTTAGTTAAGCTAAGCTGTACACTGTTTTAAATTCTTTACCGCTCTATACTAAATGATAGCAATAATTACTGTGTGACAAACTAGAAGCGATTACAATACATGCAGAACTCCACATCAACTTATCCTGAGATCTTGTCGTTTTGTACGAGATTATCGCTCATGTACGAGAATAACATTCAATGATGTAACTGTGTTATTGTTTTTTTACTCACCTGGTTCTGTTGCGTCGTTCGTACGCCCGCAAGTAACAACAGCTTCACGTGATTATGCCTTCTTGCACCTGTCAATACCTGTCAATACCTGTCGGTAGTTGTCAATACCTGCCTGTACCTGTCTATATAATACTGTACATGTCATTATGTATGTATACCAGTACCTGTCTATACAACACTACACATGTTCACATACTTAAAACTTACTCTACTCATTTATGCAATTTATTTCTGTGATGTAACTCAGTGGCGGAGCTAGAGGAGGGTAGGTGGGGCGGCCGCCCCGGGCAGGGCGCCAAAAATGGTAGAAATAAAAATTAAAAGCTAATTTTATTTAATTGTGCACAGTCTACTACTCAGCTTTACAAATAGTTTGTTTTCTATATCAATTTTATGACACTACAACATAAACTGATCAAGCACAGCAACTGGTATAAAGCGCCTTCAATCTTGAATAACGGTAAATAGAGGGGGGGGGGGGGGCAAAAATCAAGTTTGTCCCGGGGTGCTGGAATGGGCGGATATGCCTCTGATGTAACTGCTTGTCGTTATACTTATTATACTTGTCGTTATACTTGTTATACTTGTCGTCATACATGTTATACTTGTCGTTATAATTGTTATACTTGTCGTCATACTTGTTATACTTGTCGTTATACTTGTTATAGCCTACTTGTCGTAATACTTGTTATACTTGTCGTTATACTTGTTGCAATACTTGTTGGTACTTACGCTTCTACTTACAATATAAAATACGCTGGATCATATTTCTGGCTTCTCTATTTCTCACACTAGCCAGTCGACTGATTCATATTGTCCCAAGTATTGCATTAAATGTTCTATAGCCAGTTGTTCAAACTTTACATTTTGACAAAAACAAAAAATCGATGTATCGATGTGCCCGTTTGTTCATGAGTAAGTGCATGTCCTTTTATAAAAAAAAAATTTCAAAAAGTAAATACGATTACTAGGCTTAAACTACTCAACACTGAATGCACTTTTTGTGTTGCCATTTCTGTAATCCTGGCTAATCTTCTTTTCCGGTTCTATGGTTACTCGCGTGAAACTGGTCAAAGAAAACCATTCGCCCTTAGCAAATAAACCAATAAAAAAACATTTATAAAGAGCGTTGAGTCTAAAACGTAGAGATTATTCAATAGCGTGACGTCATGCTACACATTTTTTGTGGTGGGAAATATTTTCAAGCAGTCTGAAGAGGAGATTACTGGGTAAGATTAAAGATGTGCTAATCTGAGTGCTGGCCACCTATGTGGAAGCTAATACAACAAGCAGTTGATGGTTCTTTAGATTTGGTGGTTGTATGGAGTGGGATTACTAAGAGTAGAACTTACGGTGAATTATGCAGCTGAGGTGAATAGATACATACTTATCACATTTTTTTCTTACAACGACGACCTTTCTTAATATTGTTGATTGTATAAATAGTTAGGAATATATAACAGTAAGTTAGGCCTATACTACAAGTAGGCGAAACTATGGACAGTAAATGTAAGGTTCATTTTACAGACCTTACGATCTAAAGGGCTGATAAAGACAGTTTCTTGACCTCGTCATAAGAAGGGGTAGAGTGGTCAACACTATTGTGTTATGGAGGGGGGGGGATGAAGTGTTAAGGCGTGTTTAACGTAATACGAAAACTCTTGAATTTGGTTCCAGTATCAAGTTGAGTTTAAAGGCTGCGTCTATTCAGTTTCTACCTCACTGTGGTCATGTTTACAACAAATTCTGTAGCGATTGATACTAACCGAAAACTATATTCAGAGAATTTTCTTTCATTATCGACATTGTGTAAGTTAATTAGTTATACCAAAAGTTCAAACTAATTAATTTTATTTACGGACAGTTTACGTGTGTTTAATTAATTGTTTTACAGTACAGAGAATATTATATAGTTTAATGCCAAGATGGTGTCAAAGCAAAACCTTCGTGTCTTTGTGTCGTCTTGGAATGCACAGAGGTGTCTTAGGAATTCATTTCCGTGCTCTGATCTTCAGACAATTTATAAGAGGTTCCTCTGTCTTGAGAGATTAGTGGCAGCAGAGGTCCGTTGATCTAGAGAACAAAGTTCCAGGCTATTGTTTTATTGTGTGACCACTGATTAACTTATGAGCCACGCTCTTATACATGTCCGGCTGTAGATTATAATCTGGTCAGAAAAATCCTATTGTTGATGTCATCCAGAGCAAGTGTAGATGTCATACGTACCTTACATTGATGTAAGTGTAGATGTCAGACGTACCTCACATTGATGTCATCTAGAGCAAGTGTAGATGTCATACGTACCTTACATTGATGTAAGTGTAGATGTCAGACGTACCTCACATTGATGTCATACAGAGCAAGTGTAGATGTCATACGTACCTTACATTGATGTCATACGGACTAGTTGTAGATGTCATACGTACCTTACATTGATGTCATACGGACTAGTTGTAGATGTCATACGTACCTTACATTGATGTCATACGGACTAGTTGTAGATGTCATACGTACCTTACATTGATGTCATGCAGACTAGTTGTAGATGTAATAAGGACCTTATGTAGATGTCATACCAGATTTAAGTGGCATACAGAAAATATCTAGATGTCATTCAACCCAGTTTAATTTACATCAAAGCCACCAAAAGAAAATAATAAACTTTTTAAATTTAACATTTCTCCAACATGCTGAGAACTGAACTACATTCTCTCCTCTTTAGATAATCGCTGAACAACAGAAATATTCGCTTAACGATCATTTCTTGCTTCTATTTCTATTTGAAAGAAGCGAGATCAAAGTCATATTTGTAATTGTGTCTATTTACGTTCTCATTGCACATACGATTCGCATTATTTGTGTCTTCAAAAAGATGATCTAATTAGTCTCATCATTTTTATTAAATACATCTATCCTTTTTTGGGATTATTGTTTTCAAGCTTTTGACATTAGAAAGCCTGACGCCTATATATTGCCTTACCCTAATTCGATGTTTTCGGAAGAAAATATGAAGAAAGACAAAACTCCACAAATAATTATACAGGACATATTCTAACCTCTGCCAAAACCACATGTCTTCTTAAATATTAAAAGATGTTGATTTACTTCCCTTAGATCTGAACAGTGGGAACTACAAGAACACAATCAGCGGGGCAATGTTTGACTAGAAATTAAGCCGGAAATATCCGGTTTCAGCATTCGCAGCTGCCTGCTGATTTCCGGGAGGTTGTGGTACTAATAAATTCAATTACTAAGCCTGGGGTTTCCGTGGGGGTTCGCAGCGTTTTCCATCTCGTTCCCAGAGCAGCATCAACAGACGTCTTCTTCATACTGGCTGCCAGATACAGGGAATATTTGGAATCTAATGGAGCATTCTGGATTGTTTTTTTATTTTGTTTTCAATAAAATGTTGACTGAAGTTATATTTATATTAATGTATGCATGCTAAAAATAAATTTTGTTTTAAATTTATTATGGACTAGAACATTTGCACATACAACTAGAACATTGCACATACAAGTAGAACATTTGTACATA
This sequence comes from Physella acuta, assembly GCF_028476545.2. NCBI lineage: Eukaryota > Metazoa > Mollusca > Gastropoda > Physidae > Physella > Physella acuta. The sequence continues at coordinate 93,853 of NW_026731858.1, forward strand.
CAACTTGAACATTTGTACACACAACTAGATCATTTGTATATACAACTAGAACATTTTCACATACAACTAGAATATTTTCATATATAACTAGAAAATTTCACATACAACTACAAATTAGCACATACAACTAGAAAAGTTGCACATACAACTAGAACATTTCACGTGTAACGTAACTAGAACATTTTCACATACAACTAGAACATTTTTACATATAACTAGATCATTTCACATACAACTAGAACATTAGCACATACAACTAGAACATTAGCACATATAACTAGATCATTTCACATACAACTAGAACATTTTCACATATAACTAGATCATTTCACATACAACTAGAACATTTTCACATACAACTAGAACATTAGCACATACAACTAGAACATTAGCACATATAACTAGGACATTTAAAAAAACATTCTCACCTCTACAAGTTTAACTAGTCCCGACACAGGCTGATATAGACATGCTCATAAAGTTATCTCCCTGCACAAGGTTAAATATAGACTTCCTGTGTAGCAAGGTTTACTGCCGTTTTAAAATGTGAAATCCAGAACATTCGTCTGGCACAAAGGCTTATTACAGCACTCAAAAGGTTTAGGTCAACTTGACCTCAATTTTAACGAAATGGTTATATTTTATACAGTGTGGGACGCTGCTATTTTAAAGCAGTTCAACACCTATATGTGAATAATCAACAACACACAAGCTGTTGTTAAGATGTTGATAAAAACAGCTAGCTCGACACAAAATGTTGTAACGGTGTTGATCCTATGTCAATATACGATTTTGTGGTGAAATATCTTTTTTTTAATATGTCATAAATTAATGTGAGAACCTGTCATTTTGTTCATGTTACAAAACGTATCATCCAGTACTGTTAGAAATTGTCATCTAGTAATGTCTGAACTTGTCATCTCGTAATGTCAGAACATGTCATCTAGTAATGTCAGAACTTGTCATCTAGTAATGTCAGAACATGTCATCTAATAATGTCAGGATTTGTCATTAGTATTATAAGAACACGCAGTAGTGTAACGAAGAAATAGGAAAACTAGCCTAGTCGCGTTGAATCAAACCCAAACAAAAAGCTGCATAATGTAATCGTTGTTCGACCATATAGTTACACAATACTTTTCCAGGGAGTATTTCTCATCAAAGGTATTCACTAGACCATATATTTACACAACACTTTTCCAGGGAGTATTTCTCATCAAAGGTATTCACTAGACCGCTTGCTAATCATAGGGTTATAATAACAATCGTGCTTAATTACACACCTTTTCAGATATTTCAACAAAATGTAAGATTTAAAAAAATGTTTTTAAGTTTCTTTTGAAACACAAAATACCGCTTCATACATCTCTTTTAATTGCTAAGGCAAACAGATTTTTTTGGTGGATATAGAATTGTGAGCTGTAACTATAGTTATCTAAATCAAATAGGCATGAAAAGTCTATGTAATAATACAAAATTTAAAAAAAAATCTTTTTTTTTTTTTAAATATGGTAAGCAGTAAAATTAGAGTAACATTTGTAAAAATTTAAAGCCGTTTGGGCACTATCGATTACACTCATTTTTATATTTTTGTATCGAATATAAGCCGTTCAAAAGCCGTTTAGAGTTTTTTTTATCAATTCAAACATTTTCAAGAAACGCCCTCAATCTCTACTTGAAGTCAAACGGAATGGCCAAGTAGAGTAAAACAATAAAAATTCGGAACAATTATTTTGCATGATAAAAATCCACAATATTGATTTATGATGTATAGCGTAGTATTGTATAAAAATATATATTATTTAATGCAACATCCCCAAACACCACAACACCCTGACTCTACTAATCCAAATAAAAATAAAAGTGTTTGTTAAATAACTTTTATATTACTGGCAATTATTTCTTTGACTATTTCTAGCCTTAATGAAACCGGAAGTAATTTTGTACTTATTACACAAATGTTTTAAGTTATTTAATTTTGGTTGAAAAATATGCTTACTGGCAAAGAAAACCATCTTTTCAAGTCTATTGTGATGTATTGTCACAACCACTTGAAAATGAGAACTATTGTATTGATAATTTTCCGATCCAAGTTTTTCAGCTTGAAATGTTCCGCCCTGTCATTACGCCAACCTATAAACCACCGCATCCCCACTTGTAGCTGTAACATCAATAATTAACGTTCGTCACAGACCAATGAATAATCAATGTCAGTTTGACATTTTGGATCACTAAGCCATACATTAAAAGCTAGACGTATTCATTTTTGGGGGGATTTTTTTACTTCATAATCATGGCAGGAAAAATATCGGTTAATTTAACTATCATTTGAGGAGGTGGAATACATTTTTTTTTTTTTTTTTTTTTTTTTTTTGTGTGGCAACGATACTTAAAACAGCTTTGATTAATTTTATGGTTTACAATTTCAAGAAATCTGGCTATGCACCGCTCGCTGTGAGGGGTGATAAACAAGTCACGATCTATTCGCACGTGTGGCAGAATTCTGAACTGGCGTGGTTTTTATTAGGAGGCGCGTGATTTTGGTTATGGCGCATGCGCAGGGTTAGATCATGGCCACACAACACTGACACTTTGTGGGGTATTGAGAGGGTGTAAGCTTACACTTACATGAGGGTGCACATAAACACAAACATATGCAAACACAAACACATGCAAACACAAACACATAAACATATGCGCACACACACACTAACACACAAACACATGCACACACATAAACACATGAACACAAAAACTAATGAACACACACAAACACATGCACAAACAAACTAATGAATATACACAAACACATGAACACACACACAAACACACAAACACATGCAGACACATAACCACATGCAAACACAAACACATACACACACAAACACACAAAAACATGCACACACACACTAACACACAAACACTGAAAACACATGGAAACACTTTTACACACACAAACACTTGAACACACACAAACAGATAAAAAACATGAACACACCAAAAACATGCACGCACAAACAAACAAACACACAAACACATAAACACAAACAACAGATAAACATATAAACACATGCAGGCACACAAACAGATAAACACACAAACACATGAACACACACAAACACATGAACACACACACTCGTGAACACATACAAACACATGAACACACACAAACAGATAAATACACAAAAACAAAAACAAAAACACATACACACACAAACAAACACTCCAACACGTGAACACACAAATACAAAAAATTACATACATGCAACACACACCAACTCACAAACATACAAACAAACAGTACTATGGCCCGACATAAACAAACAAACCACAACACTGTGTTTAAACAAAAACACATAAACTCAATAACATACATACCGGCAAACCGACACATAAACATAGTAACACACACACAATTAGACAGACACACAATAACAAACACACTAACACAAGTACACGAATTCACCAACACAAAGAAACATAAACAATAACACGCTTTCATTCATACACGTGTTGTGAAGATGTAATTAACTTACAAGAAAAAGTTTAACGATGTAAATACAACTCTCTTTCATCTTACCGTAAATAAATTATATTTCATAATTGCTGCACCCCCAATATGCTAACATAAAAAATAGAGTTGCAGATTGTTTTTTATTTAACAGACCCAAAAAAATAAACTTTATTTTAATTATAAAGTTGTGTGTTTTATAATTACCTGTTAAAGTTTTCTAAAATTGCTTTAAAAAAAATCCCAGTCCATGAAGTGGAACAGTTTCGTCCTACAGAACATCAGGCTAGTCGCCTGAAACACGAGTTAATGGGGTGGGGAGAGTTAGGGGACTTGTTGAAAAATAATTCGATGAAAACTACGAATCAATATAAATACTGGTCAGTCCACACAAGAGGGGATTTAAAAGTCCGGCTGTACTGGTACATAACTGGCTCTACTGTTACAAGACCGGCTTTACTGTTACAAGACCGGCTCTACTGTTACAGGACCGGCTCTATTGCTACAGGACCGGTTCTACTTCTATAAGACCGGCTGTACTGCAATAAGACCGAGTCTACTGTTACAAGACCGGCTCTACTGTTACAAGACCGGCTCTACAGCTACAAGACCGGCTTTACTGTTACAAGACCGGCTCTACTGCTACAAGACCGGCTTTACTGTTACAAGACCGGCTCTACAGCTACAAGACCGGCTTTACTGTTACAAGACCGGCTTTACTGTTACAAGACCGGCTTTACTGTTACAAGAACGGCTCTACTGTTACAAGACCGGCTCTACTGTTACAAGACCGGCTCTACTGCTGCCGGACTGGCTGAAGTCTACAGAACCGACCCTACTGATGGATTTATTCGATACCTGTTGCATTACTAATCAGCAGTTTAGTGTACTGTTGTGTGTAAAGGAGTAGGTGTTTAGTGTGGTATGTATTAGGGTAAGGACGTACTGCTATGTGTAAAGGGGTAGTTTTTAGTGCTGTATGTATTAGGGCAGGTGCATACTGTTGTGTGGACAGGAATAGGTGTTTAGTTGTATGTATTAGGGTAGGTGCGTACTATTGTGTGTACTTATGATGTGTGTAATAATGGAGATGTACAATGGTAAGTGCAATGGCTAGGTATGTAATATTGAATATGTAATGGTGGAGGTATCTACTTCAAAATATATCAGCAACCAAAGAGATATCTCTTTAACTCAGTAAATTAACTTGTATCTAATAACCTTGGCCCTCCCATACATAGAACTCCTTTTTTTTTTAAACACCCACGCACAATATACTTAAAAAAACAAGTTTTAATTTCAATCTAAATATTTTAAAACTAATTACAATCACGGGACCCTGGCCTGAAAGTCTGACCCAACTGGCATTGGACTGACCCCTAGATGTCAACCCCCCTCCTCTCAAGGGACACAATCTCGCCTTACTGCGTAAATTCCCATCTAATTTTTAACCCGACGTTTCTCCCCCTTGACTGTCAGGGCCCGTCACTCTAAGAAAAGTAAACCTACCCACGAACTTCAGCCAAGAGTTGTCACACATTTCCTACCAGATTTTTTTCTCTCGCTAGTTTAATTTTAAAGAAATTTTGGAGGAACCAGCATGGACTGCTAGAGACCGGATTGGCACCAGTAGCAGAACGCATGGGACACGTCTGGCGTCTTTAGCAACTAGACGCGTAGGTTTTAATTTGAGAGAATATTGGCCGTTGCGCGATTTGATACATTTAGATTATTTTTTCAATCAGGGATTTCTAATAAAATGAGCTAATGGATAGTGGGCAGAACGTATGGTTTTAAAAATATGGTGGGCTGGTAAGTGAATGTCAAGTAAGGTTAAGATAGAGTTAGTGGGTTAAGGTCATTGTTTACTTGATGAAGGTCGAGTGACATGTTTGGTGGTGGGGCAGGGTGGGGTGGGGGAGGGGGTGACAACACCTGACAGAGTTTCATCCCTTGGGTGAAAGTGGGTCGAATTATACATCTCGAGGTCACGTGTTTTAGTGGTCACGTGTTTTGTGGTCATGTGATTAGATGTCACGGACCTTAACACTCTAGAAGATTCTGACTGACATTCCAGAGCGGCCAAAACGCTGACATTCCTCTAACTCTCTGCCGCTCAAAATTTCTGACAAATCCCGATTAGATTATGCGTTGTAAGGTATTCATTATCTTTACTAAACCTGTATGGTAAGACTTTACATTCCTAAGCAAAATCTGTCTTGTAAGACATTCCTTTTACCCGACCAAATATGTCTTGTAAGATATAATTCTCCCAACCAAATCTGTCTTATAAGACATATCTTTCCCCAAACAAATCTGTCTGATAAGACATTCCTTTCCCTAACCTACCTGTCCTGATCTAATCCCCTATCACGAGGTTTCAACATGGCGTCAAGTTCAATGACCTTCCAACATAACATGCTAATTAAGTGTTGTGTCTGATGTTTTTATTAGCTAAATTATTTCTCTGAACAAAAAATTAAACGAATTTTTGAAACTTTTTATATTTAGATAACGGTGTTAATAGGGTGAAACTTATTTCTAAAGTCTCTAAACAAGTTTTTTATTTCTTTTTTTTTTAAACCGTTGTTTGATATTAAATTTCGTAAATTTTTACCGGAATACTTTTCAGTTAAAAACCGATGTTACGTTATTTATTTTTTTCTAAACCAAGCATGTAATTAAAGGGAGAAAATGTTGATAGCTAACACTTTCATGATACCCTTGTGTATGATTGAATCTAGCTAGCTAGGCGGCTGTAACTTAAAGCAAGTGTTTTTACTTAAGTATGCGTGTAATTTTTGTAATTATCCTGATGAGATTACTAGTTCATTTCCAGGATACATGTTTTAAAAATTAAAGCTTTATATAAACATTAGAATATTTCATGATTTAAAATTAATTAGGTTAGTTAAGTTTCTAAATTTTCCTAAGCGGTAGAAAGCTAACCTGCAAACCATAAGGTCTTGAGTTTGAATCCGGGTTCAAGTCAGTAGAACATCCCTGAGTTCACCCAGCTCTGATGGGTACCTAATTTATGTTAGAGAAAGTAAAGGTGGCTGGGCAAGGCGCTGATCACACCTTCACTTCATATTCAGATATCAAAATACATATGAACTCTACTTCATCTGCCCAATGGTTCTCTAGGTCTAAATAGGATTCTTTATGTACCTTTATAATTGGTACTAAAAAAATATTCTTTTCCTGCTGAACAGCAGAATCGATTTCAATCACTTCCAGATGATCTACTAATTTCTTGTCCGTTGAGTTTGATTTGATTGAATACTTCTCACGTGCAGTGGCTAACCCGCTCATTCACTCAGTTGGTTTGTACATTGGAATAAGTGCTCACACTAGCTCATTCATTCAGTTGGTTTGTACATTGGAATAAGTGCTCACGCTGCTCATGCATTCAGTTAGTTTGTACATTGGAATAAGTGCTCACGCTGCTCATGTATTCAGTTGGTTTGTACATTGGAATAAGTGCTCACCCTAACTCATCCATTCAGTTGGTTTGTACATTGGAATAAGTGCTCACCCCCGCCTTGATGGTTACGTCACGAGCTTGCACGTGTTTACCCAGAAAACACGTCACCCTCGTATTGTACATATGTTCGTGTGGTGAGCTGTGGGGGGGGGGGGGGTGGTGGTGAGGTGAGAGCAGACGATCAACTTGGTGGGTGGGCTTGCTGTGGTGTAGGTAGGCTTGATGCAGTGCATGTGGGCTTGTGGGCTTGCTATGGTGTAGGTGGGCTTGATGCAGTGCATGTGGGCATGTGGGCTTGCTATGGTGTAGGTGGGCTTGATGCAGTGCATGTGGGCATGTGGGCTTGTGGGCTTTCTAGGGTGTAGGTAGGCTTGATGCAGTGCATGTGGGCTTGTGGGCTTGCTATGGTGTAGGTAGGCTTGATGCAGTGCATGTGGGCTTGTGGGCTTACTAGGGTATAGGTAGGCTTGATGCAGTGCATGTGGGCTTGTGGGCTTACTAGGGTGTAGGTAGGCTTGATGCAGTGCATGTGGCCTTGCTAGGGTGTAGGTAGGCTTTATGCAGTGCATGTGGGCTTGTGGGCTTGCTATGGTATAGGTAGGCTTGATGCAGTGCATGTGGGCTTGTGGGCTTACTAATATGTACGTAGGCTTTATGCAGTGCACGTGGGCTTGTGGCCTTGCTAGGGTGTAGGTAGGCTTTATGCAGTGCATGTGGGCTTGTGGGCTTGCTAATATGTACGTAGGCTTTATGCAGTGCACGTGGGCTTGTGGCCTTGCTAGGGTGTAGGTAGGCTTTATGCAGTGCATGTGGGCTTGTGGGCTTGCTATGGTATAGGTAGGCTTTATGCAGTGCATGTGGGCTTGTGGGCTTGCTAATATGTACGTAGGCTTTATGCAGTGCACGTGGGCTTGTGGCCTTGCTAGGGTGTAGGTAGGCTTTATGCAGTGCATGTGGGCTTGTGGGCTTGCTAATATGTACGTAGGCTTTATGCAGTGCACGTGGGCTTGTGGCCTTGCTAGGGTGTAGGTAGGCTTTATGCAGTGCATGTGGGCTTGTGGGCTTGCTAATATGTACGTAGGCTTTATGCAGTGCACGTGGGCTTGTGGCCTTGCTAGGGTGTAGGTAGGCTTTATGCAGTGCATGTGGGCTTGTGGGCTTGCTATGGTATAGGTAGGCTTGATGCAGTGCATGTGGGCTTGTGGGCTTACTAGGGTGTAGGTAGGCTTGATGCAGTGCATGTGGGCTTACTAGGGTGTAGGTAGGCTTGATGCAGTGCATGTGGGCTTGTGGGCTTGCTAGGGTGTAGGTAGGCTTGATGCAGTGCATGTGGGCTTGTGGGCTTACTAGGATGTAGGTAGGCTTGATGCAGTGCATGTGGGCTTGTGGGCTTGCTATGGTATAGGTAGGCTTGATGCAGTGCATGTGGGCTTGTGGGCTTACTAGGGTGTAGGAAGGCTTGATGCAGTGCATGTGGGCTTGTGGGCTTGCTATGGTGTAGGTAGGCTTGATGCAGTGCATGTGGGCTTGCTAGGGTTCAAAATATAAGGCCTGATACAGTGTAGTTGAACTTGCTCACATGCTTGAGCACTTAATGCAATATATTATTTCATTGTTTAATAGTAATACACTCATTGCTGAATGCGTATTATAAAAAAATTACATAGTCTTGTTTTTTAGAGTTGGACTTACAAAAATAATTCAATAATATTTTTTCTAAAACAGATTCCAACCCTATTACTTATTCAATTGTATCCTTATCTTGCGGGCTGGGTGTGGTTGTTCTAGAATGTTATATTATTCCCTTTACCAACAAACCGACGCGTAGAAATCCAACACAGTGCACGACCTTTATGCGTTGATGAATAATTGGAATGTGAAACTCATGTTTTTTATTAGACACCCATCATTATAAATAAATCAAAAGCAACGTCCTGAAAAGATGCGAAATACAACCCTACACATCAACACAACAAAGGAAAATAAGCTTGTCGGTATTCAGGGAAGACAACCTACTCAGACAATATCACGTTATGAAATATTTATTTCTCGCTGGTCAACAAGAATTGCTTCCCTTTCCCCTTAATTAAAACCATAAACTAGTGTACAAGACCGAGTTTATATAATCTTTCCAGTTTTATAAGTGATTTCGAGCAAGGATCAGTTTTAAGATATAAAAGTATTGTTAACAATCGTTAAATGCTAAGAAACTAAATGGCTCAATAGACGATTAAATAATTGCTTAGGAAAACAAGTCACAAGGTCTGGCAAGCAAGCTGAGAATAGCCAGTTAGTACCAATGAATCTGGCAACCTCTCCACACATCTGATGAGGGGAGTGGCGTTACCTTTACAACATGGCACCAGATGTGTCGCAGGAACTATCGAATGGAAAACAGAGTTGGTAATTTATCGCTTAAATTTTATCAACTCCTCTTTGATTTCGGAGTTTTCTCTTCTAGACGGGTTGCTGTTACTAGCTTTTGTGCCTCATCTGACCCGAGGTTCGAACTCGGGACATGGTTTACCGACCCCATCACAACACCCTCATAAATAGAATGGGGTTTTTATAAGAAGAATGTGTGAATTAAGTTTAAACGAAGATTGTGTCAGGCACAGTTAGGCACAGACTAGCAGTTGAATTGTCACTAAGATTGTGTCTTTTGAAATGTCACTGACTATATTATGTTTGTTGAATTATCACTGACAATATTATGTCAGTTGAAATGTCACTTACTAAGATTGTGTCAGTTGAAATGTCACTGACACATATTTAGATTAAAATGTTACTGACCGACAATGTGTATGTCGGACTGTCATATTCCTACTATCTACCACATCCCACATAACAACCAGATTCTAAAACATATCTGGTTCAACTTTGTGAAAGATAACAGAACATTAGATAATAATTAACATTAGGAAATAGTGTCGTTAAAATGTCATCTAAAAATCGTGCGTCTGTGAATATTTGTATGTGTCATTTCAAAAGATACTTCGGTTTTAATTTGTCTGGTGTTTCGTCACTTCAACATTAAAATGTGTGGGTTATTTCATCAACACATAAGTCGAAACATATTTATTTTTATTTCCTAACCACAAGCATTAACCTTTTATTCATATTTTCTATTATATTTATAACGTCAGCACTTGTTTTATTTATACATTTTTCGTGTGACTCTTTACCATATTGGTCATAGTTTAGATGGACATAGATGATTAGCTGAAGCCAAATTTATAGTCAGGCTGGTCCAGCTAAGTCCAGATTTTAGTGGGCTGGATTAGCTGAAGCCCACCTTAGCGTGAAGCTGGTTTCACTAAAGCCCACCTTAGCGTGAGGCTGGTCAAGCTGTAGCCCAGATTAGCGTGAGGCTAGTCTAGCTGAAACCCAGCTTAGCGTGAGGCTGCTTTAGCTGAAGCTCAGCTTAGCGTGAGGCTGCTTTAGCTGAAGCTCAGCTTAAAATTAAGCTGGTTTAGTTGGTTTAGCGTGAGGCTGGTTTAGCGGGCTTAGCGTGAAGCTGGTTAACTGCACGTGTTGGTTAAATACACCTGACACGTGACTTGAGTTGGAGTGCCAGGTTTGATTTGAGGCTGAGTTGCTCAAAATGATCGAGAAGGCTGTTAAAGTTGACAGGTTTTAATCAAGACGGAGGGGGGGGGGGATACCAGCTTTCTGCAACAAGAGGTCTGCAGACATTTTAAACAAGAGTAGGTGGGTGTTTAGTCAGTTGTTGAAATAAGTTTCATCAACATTAGGTGTAGCAGGTTTCTGAATGGGTTTTCTGATAGTTGATGTATAGCAGGTTTCTGAATGATTTTTTATTAGGTGATGTATAGCAGGTTTCTGAATGAGTTTTCTAATAGATGATGTATAGCAGGTTCCTGAATGACAGCAGGTTTCTTGAGGTTTCTAATAGTTGATGTATAGTAGGTTTCTGAAGCAGGTTTCAACATGTAAGGGTAGGAAAAGATTTTTCTACGACGGTTGAGACTGTTGGTGTCTCAGATTGCGTGGGAAGCATGTTAAAAAATAATTTTAATGTTTCACTGATTGTAAGCCCGAATAGAGTGGTATCCAATTATTGGGGTGATAACAATCTAATGATTGTGATAAAAATCTAGTGATTGTTTCAAATGCAGGTTGAAACCCCAGTTCCCTCCATTAATGACGAAATAATTAATAACTTTGCGTTTTAAATAAAAGTAATTGATACGGTTGAAAGTGAAACGAATGCTTGATTGCATCAGGAGAATTAGATCGTTTAATATCAAAAGTCTTGGTGTATTTGAGCACATGATATTCTTTGATCAAATGTCAAGGTCTTTTAAAACTTGGGCAACCCGATTGTGACGTAACAGAGGGAGTCACCCATCCCACCCCCCATCCCAACTAATTATTTTGCATTTTTCGGTTTGGTGTCACCCCTCTCCCTAGTTTTTGTTATCTCAACTTGGTAAACTTTGTTTAGACAGTAAACTTTAGTATTTTTAATCGTGGTGTCACCACCTAATCAGTGTCACCCGGTGCGGATCGCAACCCCCCACCACCGCCGTGTGACGCCACAAATCATCCGCCCCTTATCGTAACGGTAGAGACTTCAATTAACAATTTCAGTTTTCAATCGTTATATTCATAATTTCGTCGTATACAAGCCACATATATAACATATAAACTTGATTTTGATTCTCCAATTTTTTAAAAACGCGGTATAATATATGTCATACAAGTTTAAATCCATTTGATATTGATTTTATTTTCACATAACTGGTTCCTACTGGTGGATAAAATATCCACGCGATATGCTGGTTGTAAAACGTCCTAACATTTACGATGATAAAATGGTCCAAAATATGGGATAAAATAAATATTTTATAGTTATAAAATAGCCTAAGCTTACGAATGATAAAAATGTTAACATATCGAGATAAAAAATAGTGTAAAATCACGAAAGATAAAATATCCTAAAATTATCGATTTTCTTCTTAAACGGTCTTACAATTAAGTGCGGCGAATTATAAATACCCAACCCCACCCCCCACTAACACTTTTAAGAATTGTATTTCTTAAATGTTTAATTATTCAGAGTACACATTCGAATGGAACTACACATATTAATTCGTAACCTGCTTTAGTTTGAATAACTCTGGTCAATGGCACGCCAGCCATTTAAAAATAGGTTCAACCTTGACCCTCCTTGCTTATTGAAGAACACTTTATTTGCCCTCGACGTCAAAAGATATAAAATTCCTTTAAATCCCTGACGTTCAATGTTCAGTAAGCTAAAGGCGACATGCAATAAATCTTATCAACGTGTAAGGAGCTGCCATATCTCTGGATGAAGAAAAAAATATTATATATAGCTTATGTATAGAACGGAGTTGTATTGACACAGCTTTCATCTGTGTTGGGGAGTGAAGGGGAGTGGGGAGGATTGTAAAAAAAATTCAGCTTCTCAAACTCTCGCAGGATTGGAAAACAAACGTGGCTTTTTTTTAACAATTGCGCTAGACGTTCAAACATGTGCGATGAGGGATATTTTACTCCAGGTTGAAACATGCATAATACAAATTAGGCTCATTTGGTTGGCGTTTTTAACAGTTGCCCTAACACACAGTGGACAACATTCTGAAGGTTTTCTTAAACAATTGCACTAACATAGAATGGACAACATTCTGAACGTTTTTCCTCAATAAGTGCCTTAACATAGAATGGAAAACATTGTGAAAGTTTTTTTCTTTAACAAGTGCTTTAAAAGTACATGAAGACAGAATACTTTAACGTTTGCATTAAACACCAAAAATGTGCATTTCATTGAAGTAGTTTTGCTCCAAGTTACGAACATTCAAGTTATAGAATGTCTGTTTGTTGAAAGGTAAGATTCAATAAAAATATTCAATGATTGGAAACAAAATCTACTTCATGGACATAACTATTTTTTATGTGCCCGAGTTTTTATTACACAAACATAAATTTTAATAATGGCCGTGGGCAGTTTTGATGTGTTTGATTCTGGATTTAAGCGGATATATTTTTAGACAACGACCAACCAATCGTCTACGGAAAAGATTATAAGGATATTTTATTTATTTTATTTGATGAAAGAAATGAAAAAAAACGTTCAATTCTGTTTTGCTCTTTATACACGGTCCTTCTTTATTGTTTGATGGGCATTTTGAACTGGCTTTCATGTGTTTCATCTACATAACAAAACTCTGAACATCTTGGTTAAAATACAGCATGTAAGAATTGAATTTTAAAACAAATTCAATAGCATCTGTAGCGGCTCTTCAAAGACTTGCAAGTGAATTACAAGGAAATTTTAAAGTGTGGAAATGTTTATAAACTATCATTTTAGTGCCAACAATATTTATAATCTCATATTGAAAATATAGTTTTTCTTGACCGTAAAACTAATTGCATCTTCTTTATTGGAACAGTGTTCCACTTTCGGCGTTGCCGATGCTTAAGGAAAATTATATTTAAAGTTGCTTTTAATTTGTTTTTAGTTTTTTTTTAAAGAAATTGCAGTTTAAATTTTTTAAGAAAATTATTTTTAAGAAAAAAAAATTTGCTAAATTAGTGAAAAATAATTTTTTAACACATAGTCTGGAAATTTGTATACAAAACATATCCACTTTAATCATAACTGTATACAATTTTTAAAAATATAAACTTTGGTTGGCTCTTTAATTAGGAAGTTGAATATTTTTATAATATACACCACCTGGATATAATTATTTTTATTGATTTTGAAATTATTTCATATAGGTTCAAGAATATTCTAAATAGTAGTAAACTCTATCCCTATTTTCCATAGATTTTCATTAGAATTTAAGCTTAAAATTTAAAATGTAGGCCATCGTTGTTTAATTACCATGTAACACAAAGAATGTATACAAATGTAAAACAAATAATAAACAAACATAGATTATTTTTCATTCGAAAATGTGTTTTTTATTATTATCAAATACTTCAATAATTGCATTGAACACCAAAAAACAAGTATAGAAAACGTTTGGTTCCAAGTTACGAACATTCAAACTTTGTAGCTGAAGTACCTTGTGGCAGAACTTTTGTTTTTTACCTGACGAAAAAGTTGATATTTTGGGGAATGTTTCATTGCACTACAGAAATTGCAACCATTAGCCAAATCTTTTTTTATTTATTTCAAAAAATCAATGGCACCCAATCTCGATGTTTTACTTTGAAAATATTCAAGTATTCTAAACATTTACTAACCACAAAAACTTCTGTGAAAATAATTTAATGAAAACAAATTGTGGCATATTGTAAGCACCTTACAATTTCAAAGTGTAAATAAACCCGAATTCGACTGTTCTCTGCTATACAAACAGTTCCTTATACATTTTTGTCAATTTTTAACAGGTTACTTTTAAAATTAAAGAGAAAAAAGATAGATCTAAACGTACGCAAACAACTTGAGATGGCTAGCTCTGGATAAACGTGGCTCGAACTGAATAGAATATCAGCAGAATAAATAATATTAAGTAATTTGAGGGCCTATTATTGTCCGGTAGGTTTTAAAATCTAAATATTACATTGTACTTGATGATGCCTTATGCTGATTACGCCATATTTCATCATGTCTTTAGTTGGATAAATATTACATTTGGTCTATTAGTTGACTAAGTAAATTATTTTTTAACTTTATTATGGATACATATAACGTGACGGATTGAATAAGTCATCTACTTCATTCGGAAAGTAAAAAAAAAACATCTACTTCATTCATTACCTCAGTCAGAAAGTAAATAAAAACACCACAAAGCAAAACCAAGATGTTATTGCTAGCCCAGATAATTACCATCCCCCTCTCTCCTCTTTGACTTTTGGTTAAGCAAACATTTCACCAGCATAGCATGGCTGACATTGAGTGCGTGCAGGTTGCTGGGAATTAGCTTAAATCTGGCTCTAGTAGCAGACGAGATGCGCGCAGACACAATAACCGAACAAGATGTCGGATAATTGAAACCTTTACACGACGCCCGCCAACAGGTACAGGTGGTTTCTGCTTGCCATTTCGTTTATCACCTGATCAAATCTACCTCGAGAACATACGGGGTAGGTCGGAGCTACGGGGATAAAAACTACGGAACACCAAAGTCGACATTTTTTTTTTTTTTTTTTATTTTAACATTTTTAAGTTTAAATAGGACACACAGCATATTAAGATTTCTTTTTACTTGTTGTTTTTTTTTACCCTACCTTACCTGTATCTTTTAATTATATACAGCGTTAAGTGTTTCATGACATATGGGAGTAGTTAGCCAGCTTTTTTCCCTTAAAGATAAAGTTTGCACTACAGAAAAAATATATGAAAAAAAAGGTATTCAATAAACGTTTTATTTGATTCAGTTAGTTGACAATTAAGCGTGATTATATACAAGGTGATGTATTTTAAAATTAGTGCAAATTAGTACTCAGCTCTGATGGGTACCTGATTTACTTTAGGGAAAGCAACGTCTACTGGAT
Organism: Physella acuta; assembly: GCF_028476545.2. Classification (NCBI taxonomy): domain Eukaryota; kingdom Metazoa; phylum Mollusca; class Gastropoda; family Physidae; genus Physella; species Physella acuta. The sequence goes on from NW_026731858.1 coordinate 109,344, forward strand.
ATAGAGCTGACCAAACTATCCCTCCATATGCCGAGGTCACAAAAACAAGTAAAATCTATTTCATCTGATCTATTGGGTAACATTACTTACTTTGGTCCCCCAACAAAGAATGTGGTCACATGATCTCAAATATTTGATAAATTAACACCCAAGCTGAATTATGCAGACGATGAACAGAGTAACGTTTTCGTGTACTTAAAATGCTGAAGAAAAGCAGCTTAAATTGATACATTTCTCGTGTGGATATATAATAGCCACAGAGCTTTCTTTAACAAAATATGTTTAAAAAATTCAAACTGGTTCCTTATGTGGAATTTTTTTTTAAAGAACACACGCACGGAAATCCGTATTTAACCTTTTTTTTCTTCATACATCGCAGTAAGTCTTCTCTACACAAAAATAACATTCTCGTGAAAAAAAAGTTCGCTTCCTTCTTGAAGCATGCAATCAGCTCATCATTGCTACACTCATTCTTTACACGAAGACAGAGCGAGAGCCTATTTTCTTGACGTGAGTGATTAGTTTCAAGGGGTACCTAACTAAAACAGGTTCTATTTTTAGAATGTCTTCACGGAAAAATAAACTAGAAACACGAATGACAAACCTAAAAAAATAAATTCTAAATCATTTTCAATTATATTTTAATAAATCGTGCTGGCAGATTTAAACTATAAATAATTGTGTCTTGTTAATCATATTTTACTATTTTCATCTGGTGAACTATAGAAATGGGCATTACTGTCTATGTCTGATATTCGTACAATATGTAAACACTAGGATTATCTGTTGACTAAAGATCAGGATTATTTTATGCTCTGTTGACGTCACAGAGGAATTAGGATTTAATTAAGTTACAGGTGCTTTCCTAATCCTGACATGTTAACTCCTACAAGTAATCGGTCAAAAAATAATGTCTTTTAAGCTGTTTCACGTTTTCAATTTAATGTAAATTGTGCAGTAATCCGAATAATTGAATTCTCCTTTGAGCAGTGGTTTTTAATTTTATTGGAGGTACCGAACCCCATGTCCTTCATATAATTCACTGAAAATTTATCTTAACAGTTCTGTCGTCAGCACTGACAAAACACGAAAGTTAATCATTGGAGACGAGTTTGTCTTTACCAAACCCCTGAGACTGACTCACTTAACCCCTGAGACTGACGCACCTGAGACTGACTCACCTAACCCCTGAGACTGACTCACTTAACCCCTGAGACTGACGCACCTGAGACTGACTCACCTAACCCCTGAGACTGACTCACCTAACCCCTGAGACTGACGCACCTGAGACTGACTCACCAAACCCCTGAGACTGAAGCACCTGAGACTGACTCATCTGAGACTGACTCCCCTAACCCCTGAGACTGACTAACCGAACACCTGAGACTGACGCACCTGAGACTGACTCACCTGAGACTGACTCCCCTAACCCCTGAGACTGACTCACCTGAGACTGATTCACCTAACCCCTGAGACTGACTCACCTGAGACTGACTCCCATAACCCCTGAGACTGACTCACCTGAGACTGATTCACCTAACCCCTGAGAATGACTCACCTGAGACTGACTCCCCTAACCCCTGAGACTGACTCACCTGAGACTGACTCACCGAACCCCTGAGACTGACTAACCTGAGACTGACTCACCAACCCCGGAGTCTGACTCACCTAACCCCTGAGACTGATTCAACTAACCCCTGAGACTGACTCAACTAACCCCTGAGTCTGACTCACCAAACCCCTGAGACTGACTCACCAAACCCCTGAGACTGACTCACCAAACCCCAGAGACTGACTAACCTAAGACTGACTCACCTAACCCCTGATACTGACTCACCAAACCCCTGAGACTGACTAACCTGAGACTGACTCACCTAACCCCTGATACTGACTCACCAAACCCCTAAGACTGACTAACCTGAGACTGACTCACCAACCCCGGAGACTGACTCACCTAACCCCTGAGACTGACTAACCTGAGACTGACTCACCAACCCCGGAGACTGACTCACCTAACCCCTGAGACTGACTAACCTGAGACTGACTCACCAACCCCGGGGACTGACTCATCTAACCCCGGAGTCTGACTCACCAAACCCCTGAGACTGACTCATCTAACCCCGGAGTCTGACTCACCTAACCCCTGAGACTGACTCCCCTAAACCCTGGGGTGTCGATAAGTAGTTTATTTCCTATGTCTACTTCAATTTCGATTTTACTTTAGATAATGTAGTCGCTTAACTAATTGTAGTCACAAAAGCTTTAGTAGCCACTTATACTTTGTAGTTACTGTTGAAAACGTAATTTCTTATGTAATTAAGTTTAGTTCGGCTCCTTATAATTTTAACCAAAAAGACTAGATGAAGTCAAACTTGATTCAATCCAGGTCTTTGGGTCTCTCTTAATTTCTTTGTTTATGTTTAAAAACATAATTTAGTATTGTTATTTATTTGGTTAACTTAATGCGCTGTGTGAGTTTTCGTTCCATTATTTTCACAATGAAACGTGCATGATTTCACTAATCTACGCACTTTCTTGACTTGACTATATATCTAGATAAAATCGTCCATCTTTTAAAGTCCGAAAAGTTCAGCTAAGATGGGAAATCTGTGCCATGCTATCACACAAACAAGTACCGAATTTTTTTATTTTCCTTAGACATGTAGTTTTACAGCGTCAGGTTGCCTTGCATGTTTGCTTTAGTATCACAGTTTTCATCATCGGCTTGTGAGGACTGATACAGATTTACAATAATAATACTTCTTTCTTACTTGTAGCCTACTTTCATTCATTTAAGATGGTTTACTTATACATAGATCTAATACAAAATGTCTAAATATAAAAAATAAATAAATAAATAAATAAAAAACAACCTGAAAATGCAAATGTGTAATTAAATGATGATTCAAGGGATTTTTTAACCTTGGCGTGGTGGTTGAGGGGGGGGGGGGGGCGGGGATGGAATTTGGGTTTTTAAGTAGAGTTGAAATAAAGTTGTGATTACAGAGAATTAAAATGATACAAATTTTAAGCAATCGGAAAAGTTATGTTATTACAATGAAACACATCAAAGCAAACATTCTTCCCTTTCAAACATCTATATCTATACAGTCCTCAAACATTTTTATTTTTTATTAATTCAATTGTTTTAAACATTTAAATCAGTAATAATAATTTGTTCGATAGTTTTACACAGCATCAAAGACATGTACATCATTTGCATATACAATAATCAAAGGGAGAAAATAAAATGGCATAAGAACTAGACTACCGAATTTTTCTTTCTTATTTTTATTTTTATTTTTTTATTTTTTTTGCCTCAGACATGTAATTTATTAAGTATGTTGAGTTTTTAAAAGCTTATCTTTTATTATTAAAATAGAATAGATTATTGGGCGCCACATTTGTTTTACTACCTCTAGAATTGTAAAATTGTTGTCAATCTTAAAATCCAGGGGTTTAAGAAATAGCAACTATGCAACAGGTTCAAGGTTTAAAGTTAAAAAACAACACAAAGAAGCTTTAAGTTTCACGATAACGACAATTTCTGAAACATTTTCTTCGTGTGAGTTCTGTCCCTTAGATGAGTTACCGTTCTTCTTCGTTAAATATTTGGCCGATAAACAAATTGTTTCGTCTTGCTTGGTCTACCTTTATGTCGATATTTTGGCATTTCTTTTTACCCTTGCTGATATTGTACCTTAGAAAATATTTTTGGTAAAAAATGTATGTGTACCTAAGAAAATATTTTGTGATAAAAAGATATTTGAACCTTAGAAAATATGTTTGTGATAAAAAGATATTTGTACCTTAGAAAATATGTTTGTGATAAAAAAGATATTTGTACCTTAGAAAATATGTTTGTGATAAAAAAAGATATTTGTACCAAGAAAATATTTTGTGATAAAAAGATATTTGTACCTTAGAAAATATGTTCGTGATAAAAAAGATATTTGTAACCCAGAAAATATTTTGTGATAAAAATAATTATTATAATCATAATTATTATAAAAGTGAAAAATGGAGAAAGTGCATCAATTGTCTAAAACCACACATGAATTGTCAAATTAGTCCACGAGTTATATTTATATCGTTTTTTTGTATCAATTTACTTACAATATCAGCGAAAACTCTAACCAATTTGCAAGCGATGTTTTTTTTTAAATAGTGTAAACTATAAATTACAAGTGTATAAATTATATATAATCTGCTTAATATAATATGGAATCTCATCTAAAGCAAAGTCACACGGATCAATTGTAAGGAAAGGCTTTACTCGATTTATGCCAGGTATCCATTAGAGCTGAGTAAACTTGAGGGATATCCAACTGATTTAAGCGAAGCACAACTCCCAAAGCAGATACCGGTATCACGCGCAACGATGCACTTCACCCAATCAATGCCAGGTACTTATTAGGGCTGGGTCGAAGCCTAATCTCAGGCAAGGAACTCGACGCTTCTAGATCAACAATCGCGCAGTAAAACAACAGAGTCAGGCATCCAAAACATTCGCATTGTTCCCCATCACCACAAGTACTCAACTTAGAAAACAAGAATTCCATAGAAAAGAATGTAAATGTAATGTTAATTAAAGAGAAAAAAATATCACCTTACCTTTTCTTTGTTTGAAAAGAAAATGGCCTTGACGAAAGCTTAAAAAAAGCATACCAAAGTTGAAATTCCTTGGAGTTTTCTGATGAACCGTGCAGTGAACTTGTGCGTTAAGGCTATAAAATAAGGGGAGAGAAATGTTTAACAACAATAAACAAGAGAGGGGTTACGTGCTGGTAATAAGCGGGTCGGGATCTCTGTAGCTTAAGTTAACCCTGACATAAAGAGTAAACAAGTTCATGGAACAAGTTCTCGGGATAGGTCACTGCAACATACTTTCGGTACAAATCGCTGAAATATTACTTCGCTGGAATATGTTATTGAAATACGTCCCTGGAACAAGTCGCTGAAACAAGTAAACGTAATACCTCGTTGAAACATGTTTCTGTAACACTCATCAGAACAAGTTGCTAGAACAAATTGCTGGGACATTTTTCTGAGACATTTATTGAAGGTTCACCGCGCACCACCAAATGGTTTGTTAGTGTGGTTGACATGTGGTTGATGTGTGGTTGACATGTGGTTGATGTGTGGTTGACATGTTTACAGATGCCGGGGTTCATCGCTTCCAACCTTACATTAACAGCTTGTGGGTGGAACACAGTGTAGACTCCAAGCCCTCGGGTGCTGGTTGTATGTGTATGTTTGGGTAAAGTACACATTCTCGGGTAGCAGTCACGATTGTTGCAGGGAGGTAACTAGCCTTGAGGGGACAGAGTTGAAACTTGAATATTGTTTTTTAATGTAACTAGTACCTTTTTAATGTAACTAGTACCTTATTTAATGTAACTGCTTTATTTCATTGTAGCCGGTGCCTTATTTATTTACTATAACTAGTGTCTTGCTAGTAACTTGTTGTTTTCTTTTTTACTCTAACTAGAGCTTGCTGTTTTTATTGTATCTATTGCCTTGCTGTTTTTTTTTTTTTTTTACTGTAACTAGTATCTTGTTTTTTTACTGTAACTAGTGTCTTGCTGGTTTTTTTTTTTACTGTAACTAGTATCTTGTTTTTTTACTGTAACTAGTGTCTTGCTGGTTTTTTTTTTACTGTAACTAGTATCTTGTTTTTTTACTGTAACTAGTGTCTTGCTGGTTTTTTTACTGTAACTAGTGTCTTGCTGGTTTTTTTTTACTGTAACTAGTACCATTGTGCTCTTTGCCTAGAACCTTCTTGTATATCACCTACCACTTGTGCACTTTACCAAGTACAATGATCCCTTATACTTCACTTCAGACTATCTTCATTCAACTTTAGCTGTGATCTTATAAACAAATTCACACATCTGATGTACAAATGACGATAAAATTGTACGATCTTAGCGGCAGCATAAAAACATAAAACATCATTCAAATGAAGAAATGTATTCCGAAAATAATCAAAACGTTATCAGATTGATTTTTTAAATCCTACTTTATGTCAAACCGATGGTCAAACAACACCTTGCTCAACGACGTGATTGATAGCATGACACATGACGTGAGCTGTCACGTTAGACCTAGTCACGTGAACTGCTGATATATTTATAATTCAACAAAACTTTGATTGGCTACTTTAGGCGTCAACAATGATTTGATTTGCCGCCTCCTAAAACGTAAACAAACGATCTGATTGGCTCCTTACAAAACACGTGATATCTCATTAACTACCTGAGACCATGGCGTCATCGTGCTCCTGGCACTTTTCAACAGCTAAAGGTCAAAGTTCACGAAGGTGACAAGAAACAATAAACATGCTGTAGCGCTAGGCTGCAGGTGATGATGTGGACCACATGATGTTTACAACACATCCGTCTTTAAAGGCAAGTCATGAAACCATCCCTACTCCATACCTACCCCATCCTCATGAAACCATCCCTACCCCATCCTCTTGATACCATCCCTAACCCATCCTCATGGTACCATCTCTACTACATACTCATGGTACTATCTTTATTATGGTACCATCCCTACCCCCATCCTCTTGGTACCATCTCTACGCCATCCTTATGGTACCATCCCTACCCCATCCTCATGGTACCATCCCTACCCCATCCTCATGGAAACTTCCCTACCCCATCCTCATGGTATCATCCCTACCCCATCCTCATAGTACCATCCCTACCCCATCCTCATTTTACCATCCCTACCCCATCTTCATGGTACCACCCCTTCCCCATCCTCATGGTACCATCTTTACCCCATCCTCATGGTACCATCCCTACACCATCCACATCGTACCATCTTTTCCCCATCCTCGCGATAAGATGGGGATTCGAAGCGTAATGAAAGGACAAAGTAATCGTTCGGATCTACATAGCAGTAGTAAACATAATACCGCATTCCAATAATTCCAAGCTGAACTTAGATACTGGAAGAATATTAAAATAGGCACGGCAGTTTCATGTACAGTAAAACAGTATAGCACGGCAGTTTAATGACTACGGTTACCGTAAAACAGTATAGCACGGCAGTTTCATGTACAGTAAAACAGCATAGCACCGCAGGGTCATGAGCACAGTTCCACGTTGGCATCGAATCACCTTGACCTTCAGTAAAGTACTGATTTGATTTGTAGATTAGGCAAAGAGAACTGCATGGAAATGTTCTAAATCTGGCCTGTTTTTATTCGTGTAAACATTACGATTCTTTAAACGTTATCCTGCTTACATACGTCACAGCCACCCAGAAAGGTCAGACCTAGTTTTTAATGGGAGCCATTTGTCTTGTCACATCTTCGTGCATCCCGTGTACTAGGAATAGAGTCGGGTTGTTTTTTTTTTTTCGTGTGTCATCTAATGGTTTGTACGGTAGTAGGACATGACGGCTTGTACTTTTAGTGAGCATGTAAATAGTCGTGTATCTGGAATGTACATTGACTAGGATGGAGCATAGTGGCCCTGGTCTCAGGAGAAGGGACGTAACTTTGGACAGTTGACTCTGAGATTGTCTCATTAGGGTTTGCTTTTTTACAAGTGGTAGAGTGTGGGGAACTGGGAACATGGTGTGGAACTTGGAGGGTTTGACGTCGAGGTTGAAGGAGCACCTAATTAAGGGGATGATGAAAATCCAACTTGTAAAAAAAAAAAGTTTCTTTTTCGAACCTGACCGTCCAAAGGGCAGATGAATTAGAGTTCACCTGATTCGATGACTACGGAATATGATGGGGTAGTGTGGCGTGAACTATGCCCAGTCGCATTTACTTTCCCGCCCTACTTATAAAATAAATCATCTGTTAAATCGGCCTTTATGTTATCACGTATTTGTGAATAAAAGTTTGAAACTGCAATGCTGTTATTTCATAATTTACAAACTAAAGTTTTTCCTACAGCAAAAGTTACTAATATATCCTATTTGCAAAAGTCTAATCTACTTGTGGTTACTTTAATTACATGACTAATCTACTTATTTTCTTACTTGTAACGAACCACGTGTCATTCTTTTTTAGACCGTGATCTACTTTTAACATCAAGTATTCTTTGGTACTACGGATTATTTATCTCCAGTTTCAGATATAGAATTTTGTTTGTTTTATCTTCATTTTAGTATTAGATTTTTATTTAAGAATCTGTAAAGAATTTATTTTATGTGCTAGATTACGGACAGCTTCTAAAGATTGTAGATAGACTTATCTAATTTTAGTTATACTTAAGATACGAAAGTAACTTTAATAAAATCTTCCAATTGCGTTGTAAGAAATACGTGAACACCCTAACAATTAACAGCCTACAGCCCGTTGTATTTTTTGTTAACGGGCGAGTGAGTTGTATAAAAGATTGCTACAAGTTTAATGCTAGTAGAAATTGTGAAAGGAGATTATTGCAGTTACCAGTATAAAAACATAGAATCTGGTTCAATACATACAGGTATCATCACACTGATGTTGACAGGGAGCGTGTTGAATAAGGCCATTTTCAACTTACTTTTAAGTTCAGGTAAGCGCGGCTTCGAAATGATACTTTTTTCTGCAAGGTTGGATGAATTTGTAATAGCTTTCCTCTCGGGGACGCGTTGAATTTTATTGCGCAAGATAAATAACTCTTCCTTCATTGATCTGATTAATTAAACATTTCTTCTTTGGCTGATTTTGTTTTTGTTTTACTGAAAAGTTTTTTTTTATAGTTTTCGTTTGACGTCTGGCTTCATTTAGACTTGGGTTATTCTTAGCGTGGCAAAAAGTTAACAAGCCCGCTGTTTGAGAAGGCGTGACGTCATACAAAAAGGAAATCCCCGATTTTTAAATTTAAAATTTGAAAAACAATTTAAATTTTTTATTTAAATTAAAACGTTTTTTTTTTGGTGTGTGCGTTGAGGGAGAGAGGAGGGTGTTATTTGTGAGGTTGTTATCAAGAACAGGAGGAGAGTTTTAAGCCTAATATTCACAGTCAAGATTTAGGTTTTAAGTATAGTAAAATCCCAACAAGCAAGATAGTTTTAGTGCTTCTGTTCCATAGGTTAAGACGGGTATTCGGATCACCCATATCTACCTACCCACCAAACACTTCTTGGTATGACTCAATAACTAGAAAATAGTAATAAGTGTAGTTTTAAGTACTTACAATAGAGAATTTATTACAATTTTGGTAGCAATAATAATTGTCTAATCGCCGAGGACATGCGTGCTAGTAATAAACGTTGACTAAACATAATATGACTACTAACCTGAAAGTCTCGAGTTCGAATACCGGGCGTGTCTATAGGACGTCCCTGAGTCCACCCAGTTGTAATGGGTACTCTACTTGGGGAAAGTAAAGGCATCTGGCCATAGTGCTAACCACACTATCCCTTTAAATGCCAAGGTTACAGAGAGAATTAAGCTCTCTCAACAGGTTTGAAAGTCTGGCTCTTATATATAATATCAAAACCAGTACAAATATATAAACAATATATATAACAACAATAATATACCTAATATTTCATTTCGCTTGATTTAAATGGAAACCATCATTCAAATATTATATGGAATTTCGATCATCAACTTTGACATTTAAACTTGACCAGGTGCAATTCAGCTAATTGCCCTATTTCCGTACCGACTTGCAAGTAAACATCACAACAACTGAAAGTGTTCTCAAGTAGAAGCGCAATCCACCTCGAGATGGTCTGCAAGCATTGAAGTACCGAAATATGAGCTTTCTGTCAGATCAAAGACAACATCCCATAGCTAAAAAAATGTCTTTTTTTGTCAGATCAAAGACTCTAACTTTGAGAAAGACCCGCGTATCATATTTTTCACAATGTCTTTCTTTGTTCTGTGTAATGTAGTGGGAAACAAATTAACATAGAGGCTGAATAAGCAGCTCCGATAACTTCCCAGAAAGGGTACGGTATCAGGTGAAAACGTCTGATGTGCTGTTGACAAAAGTGGTTATTATGCCTTGAGTGGAGGCCTCCAGCCATGCGTGAAAGGAATTCTATTTCGTCCTCCGCCAAAAACCGCAGACCGTAGTGTCGGTAACATGCGGAGTGGTGATAGCTTGGATCGGTTCACATAGAGGGGTGGCAGGATGGTGGGATTAACAGCTTCCGATTGTGATGTAGCTCAGGGGTTGTTGAGATAAAGCGATCGTTTTGCTGTAGTTCATGCAGTTGTGGTGGTGGTAAATATGTGTTTAGTAGCAGCTTATGCTGTATCTATGTTAATTGTTGCTTGTACTATATCTTTGGAATGGACTACAATTTAAGGGCATCACACTTGAATTTTCCCAATGCAGTTTTACATATGTAGAAATTAAAAATGTTTTAGCAAGCGCTGACTAGTGGTAGAATCATCAATCGGAAACCCCATTTAGTGTTGACGTTAACCCCCCCCCCCCACCACACACACACACAAATATGTAGCAATTTCCCATGTCCACTTAAGTCTTTTGGCTACCAACACTATTCAGCGGGAGTTAACTTTTGGCTACCTACAATAATCTCTGAGTTAACTTTTTGGCTACCTAAATAATCTGTTAGTTAACTTTTGGCTATCTAAAATAATTTGTGAGATAACTTTTGGCTACCTACAATAATCTGTGTGAGTTAACTTTTTGGCTACTTACAATAATCTGTTTGTTAACTTTCGGCTACCTACAATAATCAGTGTGAGTTAAGACGACGGACATAGAGCTGACAAACAGCATTTGTTCCACTCAGTTTAAACTGCCGTTATGATTTAGTTCTTGTGTTATTATTTTGTTTTGTAAAGGCTTACGAAAATGTTTGACATCCCTGGTGAAACTCCTGTAGTCTAACTCACGTTAAAGATCCGTACATCGCGTGGCAGTTATTCTTCTGTTAAAAAATGAAATGAACACATTCTTTTACAAACGGAAAAGCAATGTCAAAAGTTTGAATAAACTTACTTTTAAATTAGTATACTATTTTTAACTCTTTCCAAAAGTTCAATATTTTCCACTATATACAAATCTATTTGAACTGGTAACACACAAAAGAATATCGCTTTCTTTACAACTTTTAAAAGTTAATCCTGCGGTTAAATACGTTAAAAACCCACACAAGTTTCGAGTAAATTCCCCTCCAGCTCAGCCTTTTAAAATCACATCAGTTCCAAATCAACTAAAATAACCATCACCAGTAAGATACACCAAAACTGTATTCCCTAGTCTGTATTGTACTCTAGCGCCGATCTGGTAATTCGTTCTCTACACCACAAAACTTACACGCAAAGTTGTGGATTCAGGAATCCCCGGAGAGGAGTCTGTTTATACAGTCTACCCTGTGTGTACATTTTTTGTCGTTTTTGTCCATCATAAAAAGAATACTTGATAGTGTGATGCTTTCAACAAATTGGTGCGTAACTAGCGGGTATTTACATTTCCTATGGGAATAGAAGCTAACATTTCTTTATTTATATAGTCAAATATTACTAGATTTTTTTTTAAACTATTCACTTTACTCTTTCTAATATTAGCAGTATTAAAATATTTTGTGTATTTTATATTTTACATCTTTAAAGATTTTAATAAAACTAACGGTTTGACAATATGAATTTTAAATTTTACTTATTGAGTGATTCAGGAAAAGCATTATATTTGGACTACTATTAACTTCATGTTTGTTTTATTCAATTGTGGATACAATAGGCTTGAAAAGTCTATGTAATTATACGAGATTTAAAAAAAAACATTTTTTAAATATGAAAAGCGATAAAATTATAGTTACATTTTTAAAAAATTAAAGCAATTTTTCGAACCATCGATTACATTCATTCTCATATTTTTGTATTGAATATAAGCCGTTGAAAAGCCGTTTAGAATTATTTTATCAATTCAATATTTTTAAAACCGCCCTCAACCTTTCATTGAAGTCAACCGGAATGGCCAGGGAGAGTAAAACAATGGAAATCAGAACAAGTTTTCCATTTTAAAAAATACACCATAGTGGTCTAGGGTGTACAGCGCCGTATTGTATTTACATAATAAAATATAACACCCCCTACCATCTACCCTGACTCTACAATCGATTGGTCTTTAGATCCGATGACCGGGAACATTGACGGGGGTAAATGTCCTACACTCGTATTTTATTTTTTAACACATTCAGTCTAAAGTTAACGAACCGCTGATATATTATTCTTTACATATGCTATTTATGACAACTAAAATACAATTTCAAGTATATCCCCACTTATATAGCCTACAAGAATTATCTTGTTACTACGATATTTTATTTGAGATGAATTAATAACCTTTAACCTCTAGTTTCTACATCACAGAAATGTAACGTTAAAAAAGCCATGTTTTGTTCAGACATTTACGACTTACCTCCCCTCACAGACCATCTATTATGTGTTAGTCCTCTTGTATAAATACACTGTACTTGCATCTGCCCCAAGTTTCCATGCAATTAGTGAATGCACACTTTACTTTTATCCAGGATATAGGTTATCTCCAATACAACAGACATTCGCAACAAATTATGTTTGTCGAAATGACAATTATAGAAAGTTAATTCAATAAACGTAATGGAACAAGGTTTGGTAGATCAATATAACGGTGCTTATAAATATTTTCTTACAAGAAGAGTTCATAGAGCTTAATAAACACATTGTATCCCCCCCCCCCTTGTTATATTGTGATAGTTCATCAAGTTTATTATAGTCTAATGGTCATTTTAGTTTATCAAATAATTGTTTCAATATTTAAAAAGTTGCAAATTGTACAAACAAGAAAAAAAAATGAAAACTGTGTATGTTCGAAGCTTTAGTCAATGTTTCTAAAACAAAAAGAGAAAAAAAAATAACAACAAAGCCTTAGAATAAAATATACATCGTGTCAATATAACCCTCACAACAAAGACCGATGTGCTTTTTAAAAAAAAAATTGTCAAAGAAACTCCGGAGTTAGAGGTTTTTGTTCTTGGCGGGGGTGGGTGTGTGGGGGGGGGGGGGGGCACATGACCGCCCCTTTTGTAGAACAAAGGAAAAACAAAGATGAAAACGTAAACAAACAAAGATGATCACAACGATCTGTGGAGATAGGAAACGTGTTACGTCAAACAGAGAAAAACAAGGATAAAAACATTTGCAATGATACGCTTTTAAACGCACTAAAAAAAGAAAATAAACGAATAGCTTTTAGATATGAATGTAAAAAAACAAAAGGGTTTGTAATTATTGAAATCTTTTCACTGTATTTCGTTTCGTGACCCACGCAACTTGTTTTTACAAGCTTTTATTTACCTTGCTTCCTCTATCTGTCTGTCTGTCTCTGTCTGCCGTCATGAGTCGAAACTGTCGAGAAAAATTTGATCACTTCTAACTTACCGATTAGATTTAACCTTGGCACGTGGGTCAAGACCAGTTGACAAAGAAAATTGAATAAATAAAGTAGTGGGCCTACTTTTAAATAAACAGCGATGTAAAATGAGCTAACTGTGAGCTGCTAAAACGCATTCTGAAAAGCTGAAATTGCTGCGATTGAAATGGTCAAAATTAAAATACAAGATTTGAACACAAACCCACAGACGGATAAACAGACACGGAGACGGACAGACGGACTGAGAAGATGAAAGACGGAAGGACAGAGGAACGGACAGACGGATGTGCAGACGGACAGATGAACATACAAACGGAATGACGAACGGAACGCTCAATGTCCCACCGACCCATAACCCCACCATTCCTCCAACCCACCTTACTGCCGATCCTCCACATTTTTTCCCCACCAATTCCACCCCACCCTCCCCATCCCAATTCCTCCACCTTTCACCCAGGTCACTCAGTAACACAACATTATTTCCTCTAATTTTTTACCCCCATCAGATGGACGCAGTTCTCCCAGTTTCGGCCCACACAGGATCAGATAATACCACAGTTGTTGCATATCATAGAGCGAGTCTGGCTACACACGAACATGCCACTCTAATTAACACTAATTGTCTTCTTTGACCAAACCGCACCGGATGTGAAAATATTACACCCGAGTTAGACGGCGAGTGAGTTTAGGGTGGGGGGGGGAGTCTGGTGGTTGCTTTTGGGGTTTGTCTTCAATGATTCATTATGTTGCGTGCCTCTCTGTATGTCTATGTCGTGGACCGGAGAGAAGAAAAAATGGATGCCTCTATATGTTTATGGTGGGACATCACGAAAAAATGAAAAAAAAATATATAAAAAAAGGTCTCTCTATATCTAGTGGGCCATAAAGAAGAATATTTAGACCTCTCTATATCAATGAGGTGGGCCATACAGAAGAATATTTGGGCCTATATATATATATATATATATATATATATATATATATATATATATATATATATATATGAGGTTGGCTAAAAGGAAGAACGTTTAGGCCTCTTTATACCTATGAGGTGAGCTTTAAACAAACAAAAAATGAGTTTCCTTACTTAGCTTTTAGTCAGTGCTCTAAGAGAAATCAATTCGGCTGTCACATAGTGTCAGCTTATCTCTGTTATTCGGGTGTTTGTTGTTGTTTAAAGGACGCGGTATTTAACTTGTTGATAGCATCTAGCAGTATCTTTTCCTTTTCACTATGCTAGAGTAAAAAGTACACAGAGGCGTAGCGAAAGGGGGTGGGGGCGGATGGGTATATATGTCCCCGGGCGACGACACTATTGGCCCCAAAACGGGTTGAAAAAAAATTAAAAGCTCATTTTAGCTGCAGTTTTTAATTATAAAACATAAAAAATATACGTGGGGGGGGGGGCGAATTGAAAATGTGTCCCCAAGCGCCGGGAGGGGTCGCTACACCCATGAAAGAACACTATTGGGAAAGTACTATAATGGAACAGTTGGGACAGTGTGGTTTAATGTTAGAACGTTCTTCTTCTAACTAGAATGTCTCGAGTTCAGATTCCTGGCTAGAGTTCTAGATCCTAGAGTCCACCCGAAGCTGATGGGTACTTGAATTTCGTTAGGGAATGTATAGGCGGCTGGGCATTATGGTCCGAAAAGGAAATTTACAAGGGAGCAGTTAGTTTTAGAGAGCCATGTATTTAATCGTATAGGGTTGAATCAAAATAGAACTAGTTTTCATAGTGTAGTCAGAATTTTACATTTTTCGACAACATAATGAATCGTGTACAAATATACAAGACTACGCTTGTAATTACACTTAATTACACACACACACACATACACACATACACACACACACACACACATATATATATATATATATATATATATATATATATATATATATATATATATATATATATATGTGTGTGTGTGTGTATGTGTGTGTGTGTATTTAGATCTGTATGCATGTATTACAATCAACAATGGAACTTATATAACAACTGATATAACATGTATACAACTAAGGTTTTTAAGCAACACAGAGCTGTATAACACAGTGTATATAATGTAAGAATGACAAGACTAAGTAAACAATCGATTTATCATTACCCTCAATCAAATTGTAAAATAGTTTAAAATTCTAACTAACTCAATCCATAGAACTTTAGATATCTGCCCAATACTGCAAACATACTAGATAAATAATTCAAAACTTTTTATACTGAAAACGAAGTTTAAAAAAAAACGAATTTAAAATTCAATTCACCGCACTTTTATAAAACCAGGAGATATACTTAACGCTATGAACAAGATCCGATACAAGTTGAGCTCACAGTTTGAATTGGGTCGATGTGACACATTGAAATCTTTTAATACACAATTAATTCAACATTCGCGTGCTCGACTTCAGTCACAGTGTCAGGTTCCGTCGTGACACATTGAAATCTTTTAATACACAATTAATTCAACATTCGCGTGCTCGACTTCAGTCACAGTGTCAGGTTCCGTCACGCTCCAGATATTTCTAAGACAAGTTCAGTTTCTGCCAGCTAACCCCAAGCCGGACTCAAAGATTTTGTGTTTTAATTTCGCAATGAAATAACGTTCTTTCATGTTAGCCGTTAGTTTTAAATCTTTCACAATAGCTATGATTTAATTTTGAAAATTTTTGAATAAGTCAAACCGAAAACCAATTATATTAAAATTCTAAATGAATTAAGTGAGTTTATTAAGATACTTTTTACATTAACTTGAAATCATTTCTTAAAGGCGTTTGGTTTTGTTGCTGTAAAATTTAAATTGTATTTGTTAAAGTTAAAATAATTATAACAAAATTAAATTAAATGAATGAGTAATGCTATGGCATTTAAATGGTATTAGTTAAACATAAAATAGGTATAACAAAATTAAATTAAATGAATATGTAATGCTATAGCATTTAAATGGTATTAGTTAAACATAAAATAGTTATAACAAAGTTAAATTAAATGAATATGTAATGCTGTAACCTTTAAAGTTATTGTATATTAAGTTAACCATAAAATAGTAATAATAAAATTGTATATAATAATTTTGTAATACAATTGTGATGTTACAGTTTTAATAGAGAGAACGAAATTTTTACCATGGTATAATGTTAACATCCACCTACAAAAAGTGTTAATTTTTTTATTGGTATAATTCTTCTACGTTTATTTTTTTTAAATTTTTTTCGTTTCATATGAGTTTACTTTTCTTTAACGTATAAAAGTTAGCAGATCTATCTATATGTTGCAATAAATTTAACAAATCATGTAGCATTTAAAAGACTAAGTCCTTAGACTTTAGACATACATGAACGTTTGAGATTGCGTATTGTTTTCATTTGTAATTTTCCGTGTGCTCTTTGATAAGTCATTATGTTTAAAATTTGCTTACTCGTATTGTTTCTATTGTTAATTTTTGTCTACATCATTCGAAAATCAACTAAGCGTTCAAACCAGCTTCATATCAATTAGACTTTACCACATTTAAATTAAACAAAAGTATATCTAGTAACTCTAGCCCCTACAAATTCGAACCCCTTTTCTCTACTCCACCTAGACAATTTGTGTTCCGTAATGTCCTAACAAACCAACATGCTCCCAACTCTCGTCCTTGAGACACGTGAACACAAAATCTCGCGAGAAATGCTGAAAACAATTTGTGAACAAATTCAAAATGAATGTCAGTTCTCACAATCTCTTGGCCTAATTCTTATGGGCTTTCGGGAATATCCGATTGAAATACAAGAAAGGGCAACAGCTCTTTGGGGTGTATAAGTGGATCTTATGAAAGCCCGTTCTGCTGTTGTTCTATACGTAAAGCCCCAGTACAATCCACGCGAGTGTCGGTCCTTCTAGAAGCTTATGCTTTTGTTTCGTTGTATCATTAACACAATTCAGGTGGGCGGGGTTTTGTTTTATTATGTCACCACAATTCAGGTGTGCGAGGTTTGTTTCATCGTGTTATTAATCCCACTTCAATGGGCCTGGTTTGTTTTATTATGTCATCACAATTCAGGTGGGCGAGGTTTGTTTCATCGTGTTATTAATCCCACTTCAATGGGCCTGGTTTGTTTTATTATGTCATCACAATTCAGGTGTGCGAGGTTTGTTTCATCGTGTTATTAATCCCACTTCAATGGGCCTGGTTTGTTTTATTATGTCACCACAATTCAGGTGTGCAAGGTTTGTTTCATCGTGTTATTAATCCCACTTCAATGGGCCTGGTTTGTTTTATTATGTCACCACAATTCAGGTGTGCGAGGTTTGTTTCATCGTGTTATTAATCCCACTTCAATGGGCCTGGTTTGTTTTATTATGTCATCACAATTCAGGTGGGCGAGGTTTGTTTCATCGTGTTATTAATCCCACTTCAATGGGCCTGGTTTGTTTTATTATGTCATCACAATTCAGGTGGGCGAGGCTTTGTTTCATTGTTTAATTAATACTATTCTGATGAAAGGTACACAAAAGAGGATTAAATATTGGAATGTAGAGTTTAAAGAGTGATCAAAACTTGGGAGGATATGAAATAAATGAGATTAGAGTGCATCGAATCGGAAATTTATTATTTTTGTAATTTCTTCTGAAAATCTAGAATTTAAGTAAATCAACAGACCGCTAAAAATGTTAGGTTATTGCTTCATAAGAGGTATGTGTTGAGTTACATAGTTCTTAAACTTCAATGTTAGTGCACCCCAAGTTAGTTAATCTCGCTGAAAATTATCAGTCTGGTGCATATCACTTATTAGCCCCACTAATAACCGTTTTTGAAAGTACAGCGACCATCTTCCCCTTTCCCGTTACATCGAATTCATCTGGATAACATATTCTAAACTTGTATAGCTATCATCTTCTCCTTTCCCGTTACATCGAATTCATCTGGATAACATATTCTAAACTTGTATAGCGACCATCTTTATTATGTCACCACAATTCAGATGTGCGAGGTTTGTTTCATCGTGTTATTAATCCCACTTCAATGGGCCTGGTTTGTTTTATTATGTCACCACAATTCAGGTGTGCGTGGTTTGTTTCATCGTGTTATTAATCCCACTTCAATTGGCCTGGTTTGTTTTATTATGTCACCACAATTCAGATGTGCGAGGTTTGTTTCATCGTGTTATTAATCCCACTTCAATGGGCCTGGTTTGTTTTATTATGTCACCACAATTCAGGTGTGCGAGGTTTGTTTCATCGTGTTATTAATCCCACTTCAATGGGCCTGGTTTGTTTTATTATGTCACCACAATTCAGGTGTGCGTGGTTTGTTTCATCGTGTTATTAATCCCACTTCAATGGGCCTGGTTTGTTTTATTATGTCACCACAATTCAGGTGTGCGAGGTTTGTTTCATCGTGTTATTAATCCCACTTCAATGGGCCTGGTTTGTTTTATTATGTCATCACAATTCAGGTGTGCGAGGTTTGTTTCATCGTGTTATTAATCCCACTTCAATGGGCCTGGTTTGTTTTATTATGTCATCACAATTCAGGTGGGCGAGGTTTGTTTCATCGTGTTATTAATCCCACTTCAATGGGCCTGGTTTGTTTTATTATGTCATCACAATTCAGGTGGGCGAGGCTTTGTTTCATTGTTTAATTAATACTATTCTGATGAAAGGTACACAAAAGAGGATTAAATATTGGAATGTAGAGTTTAAAGAGTGATCAAAACTTGGGAGGATATGAAATAAATGAGATTAGAGTGCATCGAATCGGAAATTTATTATTTTTGTAATTTCTTCTGAAAATCTAGAATTTAAGTAAATCAACAGACCGCTAAAAATGTTAGGTTATTGCTTCATAAGAGGTATGTGTTGAGTTACATAGTTCTTAAACTTCAATGTTAGTGCACCCCAAGTTAGTTAATCTCGCTGAAAATTATCAGTCTGGTGCATATCACTTATTAGCCCCACTAATAACCGTTTTTGAAAGTACAGCGACCATCTTCCCCTTTCCCGTTACATCGAATTCATCTGGATAACATATTCTAAACTTGTATAGCTATCATCTTCTCCTTTCCCGTTACATCGAATTCATCTGGATAACATATTCTAAACTTGTATAGCGACCATCTTCTCTTTTCCCGTTACATCGAATTTATCTCGATTACTTACCCCACGTATTCACCCACCGTTACACCTTGCGAAACAAAACTTTTCGAAGTTCAAGTATGTAAATGAGGAAAGCGATTCAGTGTACCACAATTAAATCCCCCCCCCCCCCCCCCAAGCTTTTGCTAATATTAATTATAATTTTTATACTAGCACTAATCTCCAACACAGCGGTATCTATGGGCTAAAATACCATATCTAAATCTTTAGCACCAAAAAGAGTTTTAAAAACTTAGCAAAAACATTTATCCACGTATCAAATATTGTAAACGATTAGTCTTACTCTTGCGCTTTTCGACAAGAATTCGAGAACCTTCCTTAGTGTGTTTTACCCTTCATACATCAGGATAGTATGGGACGGAAAGATAGAACGTACGATTGGTAACCCGAAAGATTCAAGTTCGTTTCCTGAGTGCATGCGATCTCATTGAGTCCACCCAGCCGTAAAGTGTACCTGGCGTTTGTTAGGAAAAGTAAAGACTGCTAAGGATAATGCAGACCACACAGTTTTTCATATGCCGAGGTCACCGACCCCATGGACCGCAATGTTCGAAAGGGCAAATTTACTTTACTAGCCCTGAGTTGGGCAACTTTTTGGAGTAAACATAAAACTTATCCATTAAGCGGGTATGAAACCCCTTCATTCTTGTGAATACAATTATTCGCAAGCTCTTTGTATTTGTAGTAATGCAACCTAAATTGAAACTCAGGACATAATGCTGTAAATTGAAAGAAAATATTAACGGTCTTAGATTCACATCCATCATTCACCGTTTTGCAATGTTTTATATTTTTTGGGCGGAGTTAAGAAAATAATAATTCAATACTAGAAGGTGGATATTTCATTTCATAATTCATTGTATATTGATTCTAAATTCATAACTGTAGGGCTGGTCTTTTATTTGGATTACGGGAATTGTTTTTTCTGAACTAGTCGGATATTTAGTTTACATTTTTTAAGGACATTTGGATGAATCATCATTTTAAAAAAAATATATGGAGAAAATATTTCAAAATTATTACTCTGAAATATTTCATTTATTTGACCTTTGACCTTCAGACCTTTATTTACTTATTATTAAATTTAATTTGGAAAGACATGAACAAATAGTAAATGATGGATGTACATACAATTATATTGTAAGGGCCTATGATCCAATTCGAACTGAAAAATATGAAAAAGAAGAAGTAACTTGAATAATCACAAAACATTTTTTTTTTACTTATGTAAATAGTTGATTTTAAAAGAACGTATGTGTTCTATAAGTATTTCTCTAACATGACTGTGAGGATACTGTGAGACTTGACTTTATGCCACCTAATGACTGAGAAGTCAGGTTGGGAGTAAAGCCTGTTTCACGCTATTGAGCTGAGACATGGAGAATAACTGCCATTCCTCTTTTTCCCGTTAGTGCCCAATACACATAGGTCAGATGAAGTACAGTTTTAGTGACTTCGGCGTGTGAATTAATAAGAAGACAATATATTTATAAACTCAGAAAGATCCTTCGACTACGTTGGCCTAACACGATCAGAAATGAGGTATTCTGGCAACAGACAAACTGACAGCTGAAGAAGTGATCCTCCAGAGAAAATGGGCACACACTAGGAATTAGCCTCACACTCAAGAAGCCTGTATCCAGCCTGTAGCATGTAGCCTGTATCCAGCCTGTAGCCTGTATCCAGCCTGTAGCCTGTATCCAGCCTGTAGCCTGTATCCAGCCTGTAGCCTGTATCCAGCCTGTATCCAGCCTGTATCCAGCCTGTAGCCTTTATCCAACCTGTAGCCTGTATCCAGCCTGTAGCCTGTATCCAGTCTGTATCCAGCCTGTAGTCTGTATCCAGTCTGTATCCAGCCTGTAGCCTGTATCCAGCCTGTATCCAGCCTGTAGCCTGTATCCAGCCTGTATCCAGCCTGTATCCAGCCTGTAGCCTGTATCCAGCATGTAGCCTGTATCCAGCCTGTATCCAGCCTGTATCTAGCCTGTAGCCTGTATCCAGCCTGTATCAAGCCTGTAGCCTGTATTCAGCCTGTAGCCTTTATCCAGCCTGTAGCCTTTATCCAGCCTGTAGCCTGTATCCAGCCTGTAGCCTGTATCCAGCCTGTAGCCTTTATCCAGCCTGTAGCCTGTATCCAGCCTGTATCCTGTAGCCTGTAGCCTGTAGCCTGTATCCAGCCTGTAGCCTGTATCCAGCCTGTAGCCTTTATCCAGCCTGTATCCTGTATCCAGCCTGTATCCTGTATCCAGCCTGTATCCTGTAGCCTGTAGCCTGTAGCCTGTATTCAGCTTGTAGCCTGTATTCAGCTTGTAGCCTGTATCCAGCCTGTAGCTTGTATCCAGCCTGTATCCTGTATCCAGCCTGTGGCCTGTAGCCTGTATCCAGCCTGTAGCCTGTATCCAGCCTGTATCCAGTCTGTAGCCTGTATCCAGCCTGTAGCCTGTATCCAGCCTGTATCCAGCCTGTAGCCTGTATCCAGCCTGTAGCCTTTATCCAGCCTGTATCCTGTAGCCTGTAGCCTGTATTCAGCTTGTAGCCTGTATTCAGCTTGTAGCCTGTATCCAGCCTGTAGCTTGTATCCAGCCTGTATCCTGTATCCAGTATCCTGTATCCTGTATCCTGTATCCTGTATCCTGTATCCTGTATCCTGTATCCTGTATCCTGTATCCTGTATCCTGTATCCTGTATCCTGTATCCTGTATCCTGTATCCCGTATCCCGTATCCCGTATCCCGTATCCCGTATCCCGTATCCCGTATCCCGTATCCCGTATCCCGTATCCCGTATCCCGTATCCCGTATCCCGTATCCTGTATCCTGTATCCTGTATCCTGTATCCTGTATCCTGTATCCTGTATCCTGTATCCTGTATCCTGTATCCTGTATCCTGTATCCTGTATCCTGTATCCTGTATCCTGTATCCTGTATCCTGTATCCTGTATCCTGTATCCTGTATCCTGTATCCTGTTAATCCTGTTATCCTGTATCCTGTATCCTGTATCCTGTATCCTGTATCCTGTATCCTGTATCCTGTATCCTGTATCCTGTATCCTGTATCCTGTATCCTGTATCCTGTATCCTGTATCCTGTATCCTGTATCCTGTATCCTGTATCCGTATCCTGTATCCTGTATCCTGTATCCTGTATCCTGTATCCTGTATCCCCTATCCCGTATCCCGTATCCTGTATCCTGTATCCTGTATCCTGTATCCTGTAATCCCCTGTATCCTGTATCCTGTATCCTGTATCCTGTATCCTGTATTCCTGTATCCTGTATCCTGTATCCTGTATCCTGTAGCCTGTATCCTGTATCCTGTTATCCCTGTATCCTGTATCCTGTATCCTGTATCCTGTATCCTTATCCTGTATCCTGTATCCTGTATCCTGTATCCTGTATCCTGTATCCTGTTATCCTGTATCCTGTATCCTGTACTCCTGTATCCGGTATCCTGTATCCTGTATCCTGTATCCTGTATCCTGTATCCTGTACCGTATCCTGTATCCTGTATCCTGTATCCCCTATCCCGTATCCTGTATCCTGTATCCTGTATCCTGTATCCTGTATCCTGTATGCTGTATCCTGTATCCTGTATCCTGTATCCTGTATCCTGTATTCTGTATCCTGTATCCTGTATCCTGTATCCTGTATCCTGTATCCTGTATCCGTGTATCCTGTATCGGTATCCTGTATCCTGTATCCTGTATCCTGTATCCTGTATCCTGTACCCTGTATCCTGTATCCTGTATCCCGTATCCCGTATCCCGTATCCCCTATCCCGTATCCCGTATCCCGTATCCTGTATCCTGTATCCTGTATCCTGTATCCTGTATCCTGTATCCTGTATCCTGTATCCTGTATCCTGTATCCTGTATCCTGTATCCTGTATCCTGTATCCTGTATCCTGTATCCTGTATCCTGTATCCTGTATCCTGTATCCTGTATCCTGTATCCTGTATCCTGTATCCTGTATCCTGTATCCTGTATCCTGTATCCTGTATCCTGTATCCTGTATCCTGTATCCTGTATCCTGTATCCTGTATCCTGTATCCTGTATCCTGTATCCTGTATCCTGTATCCTGTATCCTGTATCCTGTATCCTGTATCCTGTATCCTGTATCCTGTATCCTGTATCCTGTATCCTGTATCCTGTATCCTGTATCCTGTATCCTGTATCCTGTATCCTGTAGCCTGTAGCCTGTAGCCTGTAGCCTGTAGCCTGTAGCCTGTAGCCTGTAGCCTGTAGCCTGTAGCCTGTAGCCTGTAGCCTGTAGCCTGTAGCCTGTAGCCTGTAGCCTGTAGCCTGTAGCCTGTAGCCTGTAGCCTGTAGCCTGTAGCCTGTAGCCTGTAGCCTGTAGCCTGTAGCCTGTAGCCTGTAGCCTGTAGCCTGTAGCCTGTAGCCTGTAGCCTGTATCCAGCCTGTATCCTGTATCCTGTATCCTGTATCCTGTATCCTGTATCCTGTATCCTGTATCCTGTATCCTGTATCCTGTATCCTGTATCCTGTATCCTGTATCCTGTATCCTGTATCCTGTATCCTGTATCCTGTATCCTGTATCCTGTATCCTGTATCCTGTATCCTGTATCCTGTATCCTGTATCCTGTATCCTGTATCCTGTATCCTGTATCCTGTATCCTGTATCCTGTATCCTGTATCCTGTATCCTGTATCCTGTATCCTGTATCCTGTATCCTGTATCCTGTATCCTGTATCCTGTATCCTGTATCCTGTATCCTGTATCCTGTATCCTGTATCCTGTATCCTGTATCCTGTATCCTGTATCCTGTATCCTGTATCCTGTATCCTGTATCCTGTATCCTGTATCCTGTATCCTGTATCCTGTATCCTGTATCCTGTATCCTGTATCCTGTATCCTGTATCCTGTATCCTGTATCCTGTATCCTGTATCCTGTATCCTGTATCCTGTATCCTGTATCCTGTATCCTGTATCCTGTATCCTGTATCCTGTATCCTGTATCCTGTATCCTGTATCCTGTATCCTGTATCCTGTATCCTGTATCCTGTATCCTGTATCCTGTATCCTGTATCCTGTATCCTGTATCCTGTATCCTGTATCCTGTATCCTGTATCCTGTAGCCTGTATCCTGTAGCCTGTAGCCTGTAGCCTGTAGCCTGTAGCCTGTAGCCTGTAGCCTGTAGCCTGTAGCCTGTAGCCTGTAGCCTGTAGCCTGTAGCCTGTAGCCTGTAGCCTGTAGCCTGTAGCCTGTAGCCTGTAGCCTGTAGCCTGTAGCCTGTAGCCTGTAGCCTGTAGCCTGTATCCTGTATCCTGTATCCTGTATCCTGTATCCTGTATCCTGTATCCTGTATCCTGTATCCTGTATCCTGTATCCTGTATCCTGTATCCTGTATCCTGTATCCTGTATCCTGTATCCTGTATCCTGTATCCTGTATCCTGTATCCTGTATCCTGTATCCTGTATCCTGTATCCTGTATCCTGTATCCTGTATCCTGTATCCTGTATCCTGTATCCTGTATCCTGTATCCTGTATCCTGTATCCTGTATCCTGTATCCTGTATCCTGTATCCTGTATCCTGTATCCTGTATCCTGTATCCTGTATCCTGTATCCTGTATCCTGTATCCTGTATCCTGTATCCTGTATCCTGTATCCTGTATCCTGTATCCTGTATCCTGTAGCCTGTAGCCTGTAGCCTGTAGCCTGTAGCCTGTAGCCTGTAGCCTGTAGCCTGTAGCCTGTAGCCTGTAGCCTGTAGCCTGTAGCCTGTAGCCTGTAGCCTGTAGCCTGTAGCCTGTAGCCTGTAGCCTGTAGCCTGTAGCCTGTAGCCTGTAGCCTGTATCCTGTATCCTGTATCCTGTATCCTGTAGCCTGTATCCTGTATCCTGTATCCTGTATCCTGTATCCTGTATCCTGTATCCTGTATCCTGTATCCTGTATCCTGTATCCTGTATCCTGTATCCTGTATCCTGTATCCTGTATCCTGTATCCTGTATCCTGTATCCTGTATCCTGTATCCTGTATCCTGTATCCTGTATCCTGTATCCTGTATCCTGTATCCTGTATCCTGTATCCTGTATCCTGTATCCTGTATCCTGTATCCTGTATCCTGTATCCTGTATCCTGTAGCCTGTAGCCTGTAGCCTGTAGCCTGTAGCCTGTAGCCTGTAGCCTGTAGCCTGTAGCCTGTAGCCTGTAGCCTGTAGCCTGTAGCCTGTAGCCTGTAGCCTGTAGCCTGTAGCCTGTATCCTGTATCCTGTATCCTGTATCCTGTATCCTGTATCCTGTATCCTGTATCCTGTATCCTGTATCCTGTATCCTGTATCCTGTATCCTGTATCCTGTAGCCTGTATCCTGTATCCTGTAGCCTGTAGCCTGTAGCCTGTAGCCTGTAGCCTGTATCCTGTAGCCTGTAGCCTGTAGCCTGTAGCCTGTAGCCTGTAGCCTGTAGCCTGTAGCCTGTAGCCTGTAGCCTGTAGCCTGTAGCCTGTAGCCTGTAGCCTGTAGCCTGTAGCCTGTAGCCTGTAGCCTGTAGCCTGTAGCCTGTAGCCTGTAGCCTGTAGCCTGTAGCCTGTAGCCTGTAGCCTGTAGCCTGTAGCCTGTAGCCTGTAGCCTGTAGCCTGTAGCCTGTAGCCTGTAGCCTGTAGCCTATATCCAGCCTGTATCCTGGTTGTATCCTGGCTGTATCCAGCATATCAAGACAGGTCCCACCTTTAGTCCACATGGCAAAAGAAAAAAAGGCCTACCGAGGAAGACCTATAGACGTGACATGGAAGAAGACACCAAGAAGATTAGATACACCTGAGGACTGTTGGAGAGACTGGACCAGGACAGAGATGCCTGGAAAGCAGTTTGCAACGGCCTGTATCCTATGCGGGCTAGAGGCTAATCCAATCTGTAAAGTCTTCTCTCAACTAGAACAAAGGCTTTCCACTGCCCATCCCCACCCTCCAACTCACGACTTTATTTTATGATCACACGTTGTCACATAAAATGTTGTGACATCACAGATTATCACACTCTCGCTTGTCATATTTCAGTATGATATTTCATAATAATATATGATTTTAAAATCTTTGCAGAAATTTCGTGTCCTACATCTCACAACCAGCTACAAATATCACCCCCTTCATTCCAAGACCATACGTACCAATCACTAAAAAAACAACTATTTTAATCATCTCAAATTACCTGCTAAAAATTCTTGTATGAGATACTTTGTAAATATCAAAATATTTCAAGATAAACATCGATTAAGCTGAAGTTATGCTACTTCGTGTAGCCTACTGTATCAATGTTCGTCTTAACATCATAACACTTGATATCTTGGTTCATTTATCTCGATATATCTCACACATCCGGTTGATAATTACAGAAAGCAAGAACCGCCCACTAAGACAATTTGAGATCCATTAAATCTTCTATGTGTCTATTCTTACAAAACAAATTCCCGTTCCGTTAAAAAATACTTTTATTTCTTTTTTCAGCCTTGTAATCGCAAGAGGGAATGTAGGAATTTAGGAAGTAACCGTTGACCGGTTGTGTAGGATAAATGTCTGGGGCTACATTCAAAAGGAAGCACCGCAGGGCAGTGGTGAGAGATGGGATTGAACGGAGGGTACATGAAAGTGTCGGGGGAAAAGTGGGTTGAAACGCGACAGAGGCGCTCGCTTCTGTTGAAACCACGGGAGGTGGGGGGATGAAATGGAGTTTTTCAACGCTGGCTCCTGTTGGGGGTCGGGTATTGATTCAATGACGTCCTCTCTGGGGTCGGGTATTGATTTAATGACGTCCTTTCTGGGGTCGCGTATTGATTCAATGACGTCCTTTCTGGGGTTGGGTATTGATTCAACGACGTCCATTCTGGGGTCGGGTATTGATTCGATGACGTCCTTTAAGCGGGGGAGGGGGGTCGGGTATTGACTCAATGACGTCCTTTCTGGGGTCGGGTATTGATTCAATGACGTCCTTTAAGGGGTCGAGTATTGATTCAATGACGTCCTTTAAGGGGTCGAGTATTGATTCAATGACGTCCTTTCTGGGGTTGGGTATTGATTCAATGACGTCCTCTCTGGGGTTGGGTATTGATTCAATGACGTCCTTTAAGGGGGTCGGGTATTGATTCAATGACGTCCTTTCAGGGGTCGGGTATTGATTCAATGACGTCCTCTCTGGGGTCGGGTATTGATTCGATGACGTCCTTTCTGGGGTCGGGTATTGATTCAATGACGTCCTTTCTGGGGTTGGGTATTGATTCAATGACGTCCTTTAAGGGGTCGAGTATTGATTCAATGACGTCCTTTAAGGGGTCGAGTATTGATTCAATGACGTCCTCTCTGGGGTCGGGTATTGATTCGATGACGTCCTTTCTGGGGTCGGGTATTGATTCAATGACGTCCTTTCTGGGGTTGGGTATTGATTCAATGACGTTCTTTTCTGGGGTCAGGTATTGATTCAATGACGTCCTTTCTGGGGTTGGGTATTGATTCAACGACATCCATTCTGGGGTCGCGTATTGATTCAGTGACGTTCTTTTCTGGGGTCAGGTATTGATTCAATGACGTCCTTTCTGGGTTCGGGTATTGATTCAATGACGTCCATTCTGGGGTCGGGTATTGATTCAAAGAAGTCCTTTCAGGGGTCGGGTATTGATTCAACGACGTCATTTCAGGGGTCGGGTAATGATTCAAAGAAGTCTTTTCAGGGGTCGTATTGATTCAGTGACGTCCTTTAGGGGTCAAGTATTGATTTATCGCCGTCCTGTTGGGTGGAGGGGGTCTGGTATTCATTTCCCGACGTCATGTTTGCAGGGAGGGTAAGGTATTGATTTAGCTATGTCCGGTTGGAAGGGGGTCAGTTATTGATTCACCAATGTCCTGTTAGGGGTCAGGTATAATTCACCAACGTCCCTTGGGGATCAGTTATTGATTTACTGACGTCCAGTGGTGAGTCAAGTATTGATTTAACGACGTCTATTGAACCCATAGATAAACGTCCTGTGGGGGGGGGGGTCAGGTATTGATTGACCGACGTCCCGATAGCGGTCAGGCATAATTCTCCAACGTCCCTTGGGGATCAGTTATTGATTTACTGACGTCCAGTGGTGAGTCAAGTATTGATTTAGCGACGTCTATTGAACCCAGAAATAAACGTCCTTTTTTTTTTTTGGGGGGGGGGGGAGGGGGGGTCAGGTATTGATTGGCCGACGTCCTGTTGGGGGGGGGGGGTCAAGTATATTATTAACCGACGTCCTATTTGGGGGGGGGGTCAGGTATTGATTGGCCGACGTCCTGTTGGGGGGGGTCAAGTATATTATTAACCGACGTCCTATTTGGGGGGGGGGGGTCAGGTATTGATTGGCCGACGTCCTGTTGAGGGGGGGGGTCAGTTATATATTGACCGACGTCTACTGTACCCATAGAAAAACGTCCTGTCCAGATTTGGTGGCCGCCGTAAACTTACATTTTTTTTTCTCACTCCCGCTTTAAGGACCGCTCGCCAGCAGGCCGAGGGACACGAGTGAAAAAGAAATTGCACGTGCTTTGATGCCCCTCTACCGTGAAGGCGGGTGAGCGTGGCCCGCCCGCGCCAGCAGACGAGGGGGGCAAACAGGAGCGCGGGGCGAACCTCTAGGCGGTCAGCGCTTGGTCTGAAATCAAGTTTTGAGCAATGGAACAATCAAAGAACAGAAACGTAATGCGCAGGACGATATAGTTACGTATACTTCTTTACTGTCGCAGTAAATGTAGTCGAGTATTTTATTTCACATAAAACGTTTAAATATTTATCTGTATAATTTATACTGGTAATTGAAAATAATTTCAAGACAAACGAAATTTTTATTTTTGTTTGTGAAATAGTGTTTGTTATATACTTACGTTGTGGACTATTCTTGTGTTATGAATTGGAAAATAAAGATGAAACATCTTTAAAATTTGGAATAAATTACTTTCAATTCTTCATGTGTCAAGATCGGACTAAACTACTTGTTACTTGGTGAATGAAAAGGTAAAGATACTTTTTTTTTTAATTAATAAAAGCTGTCTTTGTTTAATTTTATTTCTTATGTAAGCAAATATGTAAATTTATACGCAAACAAAAAATACGTTAAAAATCGAAATGGTTTTATTTAAAATGTTCTCAAATTTTAACGGAATATTAAAATTATTTCTTATCGGTGTATAAATAATATGATTCTTATATATCTACATTGAAGTGACATGTACATTTCGTTTACAATTTCAAAAATCTATGCGTGAAAAAGTTTAAATTTAAAAAAAGTTATGTTTTAGTTCTGGCTACATTTAAAACATGGGTTCTAATGGGGAGTGAATGTTTTGGCAATCGGAAATTTTCTAACATAAAATAAGGGAAAAAATTGTATTTTTTAAAGTTTAATTTGAGATTTTAAAAAGTGTTTTTATAATTACATCTAACGCGTGTTACAAAAAAATAATGTGAGTTTAATAGTGTTGACAAACGATACAGTACTAATCAGAAGTCCAGACCAGTGTTTCTTTCAGACTCTTTCCTCGGGGAGGGGAAAGGGGGGGAGGCACTTGGTATTTTTTGGGGGGACTAAATTTTCCGAGGGGGGTGGGTCGGACACTAGTAATTTTCTGTATAAATTCCATTTCGTTCGTTGGGGAGGGGGGGGGGTAGACTTTCTTCGGGCCCTCCCCACTCCCACGAGAAGAGACGCATGGGAGAAACTCTGGTCCAGACCAATGTGGTAGGAAGGTAAATAGGTGCGGTATGGAAGTTCAGTTAAGTGACTGCTAAATCTATCAATGGTTAGTTTACATACAGGTTGTTTTTTCTTTCAACTTCTCGCCCACCCATTATATATATATATATATATATATATATATATATATATATATATATATATATATATATATATACAAAATGGCCAGATAATGTGGGGGTGTCGAAGGCCAACCATCTAGCACGCTGGGCCAACAGCCATGAAATGAGTTAACCCCCTAACCGCCGAGTGCTAGCGCACGCTTTGCTTAACGTTTTTTAATGAATACTTTCCCGTTCAGGCCGGCCCCTTTTTTTCTCTGGGTGGTAACAACAAAAAATGTGCGAATAGTTGGAGCCGGCTATTTATAGAACCTTGCGTGTGTTGTTGATGTAACAAGTACAATGGTAGATCTTGGATAATTGTTTGTCATTTTGCAAGCGTTCAATACGGGCCGTTATTTTTGAGGATATTAGCTGGCGTTTTTTTTTGAGCACACATTTTATCGAAATCTAGTAATATAATTACAACAAATATAGAATTGTAATAGAGAATGTAACTGACGTGTTGTTGTTAATTCTGCATTATTATAATTTTTATGTTGAAAAAAAAGGAGCAATTTTAAGGATATGTTTGAAATATTGCACAAGATAGAAGATTTAATATATTTAATAAAACAACAGACAAGCATTTGGCAACACAAACCCAGCAGCTAATGGTGACACCAACCCACTAACAAATTGTGACACTAACCCACCAAATGGTGACACCAACCCACTAACAAATGGTGACACCAACTCGCCAAATGGTGACACCAATCCACCAACAAATGGCGACACCAACTCGCCAAATGGTGACACCAACCCACCAACAAATGGTGACACCAACTCGCAAAATGGTGACACCAACCCACCAACAAATGGTGACACCAACTCGCAAAATGGTGACACCAACCCTTAAACAAATTGTGACACCAGCCCATCAATTGGTGACACCAACCCACCAACAAATGGTGACACAAACCCAGCAGCTAATGGTGACACCAACCCACAGACAAATGGTGACATCAACCCTTAAACAAATCGTGACACTTACCCTCCAAATGGTGACACCAACCCACGAAATGGTGACACCAACCCACCAACAAATGGTGACACCAACCCACCAACAAATGGTGACACCAACCCACCAGCTAATGGTGACACTAAGCTCACCAGCTAGTGGTAACATCACCCCATTAGCTAATGACGACATCAACCCACCAAATTTATAGCGAAATCAAACCTGGTAATATAAATCCATCCCTTGCTTAAAACTAATTACAACAGACCAATTAACAAATGTTGTACCGAACTAATGAGAGAATGTAAGCAGATAGTTAAACCACCAGTGGCGCCATGATTAAAGGCAAGACGAATCGCTGCCAATGTTGAGCTCAAGACTTAGATCCAATGTTCTGTCTTGCAATAATTTGAAGCGAATGTCGTGTCGGGTTGTTGAAATAACTCGGTTTATGTTGCGTGAGTAGAATTCAAAGAACCGTAACCCATGTTTTGGCTGAGATTTTTTACTGCTAGAACTATAATGTATTACTGATCTATCTCTCTTCCCTATTTTATGTCTCTATTTAACACTTTTTCTCCAGCTTTTCTGGCATGTTATATTTGGTTTCTCTCTAAGTTTCTGTTTCCCAGAATATAAAACGTTCTCTTTGTCTTAATCTCTCTCACACACCATGCCTTCATCCGTAGTTTCTCTTTGTTAATGTCTGTTGAAATCGTCTATCTCATTTATTTCTATCCCCTTTCACTTCACTCTCTCTTTCTTTTTGTTATCGTTTTTCCCTTCCTTATCTCTCTCTCTCTGAATCATCTAACCTCCCTGTATCTCTGTCGATATGGCTCCTTTCATATATTTCCCCTTCCCTCTCTACCTCATACTCTCCCTCCATCCTCCCTCTTTGCCATCACCCGCATCATATTCACTATTGAGTAACTCCTCCCCCCCCCCTCCCCGCATCATATTCACCATTGAGTAACTCCTCCCCCCCCCTCCCCGCATCATATTCACCATTAAGTAACTCCTCCCCCTCCCCGCATTATATTCACCATTAAGTAACTCCTCCCCCCCTCCCCGCATCATATTCAACATTGAATAACTCCTCCCCCACCCCGCATCATATTCACCATTGAGTAACTCCTCCCCCCCTCCCCGAATCATATACACCATTGAGTAACTCCTCCCCCACCCCGCATCATATTCACCATTGAGTAACTCCTCCCCCACCCCGCATCATATTCACCATTGAGTAACTCCTCCCCCACCCCGCATCATATTCACCATTGAGTAACTCCTCCCCCCCCTCCCCGCATCATATTCACTATTGAGTAACTCCTCCCCCACCCCGCATCATATTCACCATTGAGTAACTCCTCCCCCCAACATTGTTGAAGTGATTAACAACAACCATATCACTAGGTGCAAGCAGCTTAAGACAACTCCCACACGTCAACGCTGTTCTCGTTGTATCGATTACCGCCCCTGTTATTAATGGATTCCTTCAGCAAGTAACGACAACTCGATCAAGTATTTATCCAAATCATCTCACACACCGTACATCACATTGTTTCGCAATTAACTCAGTTTTTATTATTCATAATTTTATTTGATAGAAGAGGATCGCATTGTTCCCCTCGGCGAGAGCTTATTGAAATGGATGATAGCCTCAACATTACTCATTTCTAAGTAGGGTATATATATATATATATATATATATATATATATATATATATATATATATATATATATATATATATATATATATATATATATATAATATTATAAATATAATATTATACATATGTATATATATATATATATATATATATATATATATATATATATATATATATATATATATATATATATATATATATATATATACATATATATAGCCTATGTATGTATATATAGGCTATGTATGTAACTATATATATATATTGGCTATATATATATATATATATATATATATATATATATATATATATATATATATATATATATATATAACCTCGTCACATTAAACACCAAACAAGTCTTTATAAAGACACGGCTTCATGGATTTTCAACCTAACATTTGTCTTACGACACATCCTCCAGTCTACACGACACGTCACCAAGACAACAAGACACTTTCCTTATGTCTACCGGAAGTGCATGTATGACAATAATATGGCTTGTTGACATCACAAACCTTTTCTTGCCTGAATTTAGCGATTTTTTCGTATTCTGAGTTCTATTCCTACGTTTGATCTTTCAATAGTACATTCTTGCTGAATGGTATGTGTATGTACTATGAACAAGTCTTGTCTCTTAAATAATACAAAAGTGGCGTCACAAGGTGGGTAAGGGGTGCTGTCCACATATAGTGACATCATTCAATTAGTGGGTGGCACGTAAAATGTGTTGACTAATTATTGATTTTTCAGCTAAAATAATAAAACAGTAGGAAGTAGGGGTGACAAGAAAACCGAAAATGCAAGAGATTGTAAGTGCCGGAGTGGGGGGGGGGGGGGCGTGGGGTGATTACAGTTAACACAACGAGTGACACGGGTGACTATCGTCACTTGATACCCTGAATGTCCCCCAAACACACCACTGTTAGTGAGGTTCTAGCAGGGTATTGGTAATAATTCTTGTGATTTCTTTAAGGCTGCATCACTTCATCATTGGATACCCTAAATGTCCCCCAACCAGGCGACACTTAGTGAGGTTCTAACAGGGTATTGGTAGTGATTCTTGTGATGTCAATGAATAAAGTCGACGTCACTTCATTAGTTGGTACCCCAGGACAGTCCACTCTCCTGACGACACGACATGCAGGTTTAACTGTCTCTAGTCTAGTTGCAAACGACAGCCATCTCGGTTTGGACGGAATGAAAAATAAAGATGAATAAAACGATGAAACTATATACGTAACCATAGCAACGAATATCGACATCGGAGTCAGGTTTACTATAGCTAAGTGTTTTAAAATGGCGGGTGATTTATGAAGAAGAAATTTTTAGATAATGTGAAGCGATTGAAGGGGGCGTGGGGTAAGTTAGAGAACTCCTGACGGAATGGGAAAATGTATTTTGTGTAATGTCCCTGATTTGTAAAGATATTTCTTAATGGTGAGTGGGAGGGGGAAGATGGGAGTGAAGTTTACATCAATGAGTGTTGTGGTACGTCTATTCTGATTGTATTTTTAAAAAAACTTCTCTTACAGTGTAGTTTATCTAAACTTAAGCCAGTCGATAAAAAAGCCTATAAAAACACAGTACAAGATTAGCAAAATGTCAGCCTACTTCTCTCAGTTCAATACTGATTGTTTCTATTACCTCCCACAACAGTGAGTTACCTCACCGCTTAGATTAAATTTGTGTAACCAAATCTACTCAAACGATTTATTGTTGTAATTTTTTTAAGTCAATAGATTCAAAAGATTTACTGGCCTTATTTTTTTAAATAAATATTTTGGAATAGCATTCAAAGTTTTCAATTTCAGTGAAATAAGATGTAATGATTTCTTTTCTCACGTTTAATTTTTATTTATTTAATTTCTCCAAGAATTCCTTGAATCGTATTTTAAATTTGCCATTAAGTCTAATTATGATTACATTTTACACGTAAATATTTCTTTTAATAATAAAGCCAGTCAGCTACGTTCAAGATAGTCTTCAAAACAATCTTTCATATCCCATCATCCTATACTAAATAGCCACTTAATGAAATCAAAACAAAGTGAAAAAAGGGCATTTACCTGTAAAAAATTAACTATCTGGAAATATTTGAGAAAGAATAGAAAGAAATGTTAAGCAATTTTTTTCAATATCAGCTATTTTCGCATAGGCGGAAAAAAGTACTGATTTTATTTCTCTTTCTTTCAGCGTTTTTTCTCTCTTTCATTCTCACCCCCTGCTCTCTCTCTCTCTCTCTCTCTCTCTCTCTCTATATATATATATATATATATATATATATATATATATTTATAAATAAATAAATAAATAAATATATATATATATATATATATATATATATATATATATATATATATATATATATATACGTATTTATATATATATACATATTTATATATACATACATATATATATATATATATATATATATATATATATATATATATATATATATATATATATATATATATATATATACGTTAAGAGCATTAGGAAATAATTAAACATTGTTTCTAATAGGTTCCTACAAAAAGAATCGCTAAATGCGTCATCAAACAATGATTGAAAACAAGATTCCATTGCTAATCTTTTTTTTACAGTGTTCGAGAAATTGAAGAATTCGCAGTTGCAAATAACTTTTTTTATATTATTTTTTTTTCCCCATAAATGTGGTTTCGCCGGACACCAGCTGTACGTCTGTTTCATATTCCCCCCATCGTCCATTTTAATTTTCTCTAATCACGTCTAATTCCATTAGATGTTTGGGGGGCTCGAATATTTTTTATGTATGTCTTACTCTTCATGGAAATAGACGTAAAATTGAAGAGAAGAGGGCGGTTAGCTGTGTAAAAAAATAACACGGCGCCAAAATGAAACATTAACTTGATTAAAATGGAAACGTGGCGATGAATTCATCTATTTTTTTAATTAATTTTTTTTTAATTCTCGTATACATTTCCTAATCTTGTCAATGTTCATTGATGCCAAATTACCTGCTTTTTTAGAAAGGGGCGTGTTTCTTGTTCGTTTAGGTTGGGTGGGTTTTCTTTTTGGAATATTAAGTTTTGTTTTTTTCTGAAAACTAAGATGGAGTTTAAAACTTAATCGCTCTTGGTGTCTCGTTACACAAAAAATAATTAAACGTTTTATTTTACTCAATAATTAGTGGGCGAGATAGGCGAGGGGAGATGACGAGTTGTGTTTCAGTGGAGCTTAATGTTAGTGGCTATTGTGTGGTTGTGTAGTTGTGTGGTTGTGTGGTTGTGTGGGTGTGTGGGTGTGTGGTGGTGTGGGTGTGTGGTTGTGTGGGTGTGTGGGTGTGTGGGTGTGTGCGTGTGTTGTTGTGTGGGGGTTTGTGGTAGTGAGGTTGTGTGGTTGTGTAATTGTGTGGTTGTGTGGGTGTGTGGGTGTGTGGTGGTGTGGGTGTGTGGTTGTGTGGGTGTGTGGGTGTGTGGGTGTGTGCGTGTGTTGTTGTGTGGGGGTTTGTGGTAGTGAGGTTGTGTGGTTGTGTAATTGTGTGGGTGTGTGGGTGTGTGGTTGTTTGGTTGTGTGGTTGTGTGGTTGTGTGTAGACGTGTGTACGTGTAGGTTAATTTATACCTGTGTAACAAGCGATCTATTCATTTGTAACATTCATTTCTCTATCCCCCCCCCTTTTTTTTTTGGGCATTACTTCTAGATGAATTACCCCAAACCCTAAACATTCTCTGGATTCTTAAATGTACTCGGGTATGTCGACATGTGTATACTTCTGTAAATATATATATATATATATATATATATATATATATATATATATATATATATATATATATATATATATATATATATATATATATATATATATATATATATATATATATATATATTTACTTATATATTTATATATATATATATATATATATATATATATATATATATATATATATATACAGGTGTATGTGTGTTGTGTGCGTGTGAGCTAGTCAATACAAAAAGGCCTATAAAAAGGTGTGTTGTGTGCGTGTGAGCGCGCGTGTTTATGTGTGTGAGTGTGTGTGAGTGTGTGTCTGTGTGTCTCTAAGTGCTATATGTTTTTCGCATACATGTTTATTTGTATAAGTTCAACTACAAGATACAGCTGTTTAAGTGTACCTAATTAAGTGTGAGTCGACCAACAACGTTAAGGTGGCAGTATATTACCTTTTACTTGCTATTTGAATAAATTCCCTACTTTTCATGCCACAGGAGGTGTGTTATTTTCCTGCGATTTTAAAACAGTGAATGATTGGAGCTATTTTTAGATTCGACCCCGTATGTCACGACATCTTCAATCCTGTCATACGATGTGATGACAGAATTACATCACACGTCAGAGATGTCTAAGAAGCGTCTGAGTTCTGGAGAACTTGCCTAGGAAAAACTTTACTACAACAGGATTTCTGAAGATTTCTTAGGCGTCCGCGCAGTTTTTAAAAAAAAATGGTAGCATTGATCTTGCTTCTTCTGTACTTATTTCATAAATTTCTCCGTCTAGACAAAGCCGATTACAAACGAGAGTTATAGGGTTAAAATTAGAATACAATGAAATACTAAGACAAACAGTGTGTGTTGATTAGTTTTACAGACTTATTTACTATTTACAGGTAAAAATATATTTAAAATATCAACAGCTCATACAAAGCTTACTTTTTAAAAAATTAATGGGGTTTTTTTCGTGTTTTTTTTGCGTTCATTTTTGCACCTTTAATGATTTTATTTTTAGATTCTCCTTCCTGTTTTTTTCATCAACCTAACGCTATCGAACCGCTTTTGATTTGTTCCGACCAATTTATAAATAACGACAATTGTTGAGTGTTTTTGGTGGCGTTCTAATTGGGTGGGGACAGGTGGGAGGGTGGGTGGGGGGGGGGGGCGGTGGCTAGGTGAGAGGTATCTGATTTCGCTTACTTTTTACATTGGTACAGATTATATATATATATATATATATATATATATATATATATATATATATATATATATATATATATATATATATATATATATATATATATATATATATATATATATATATATATATATATATATATAAATATATATATATACATATATATATATATGTATATATATATTGTAGATATGAGGTATACTTTGTTACAGGTTGATTGTTTTTTCGTTTACGACAGTGTTACACTTTGCTCTTGTTTAATATTACAAAGTGTAAAACGTTATAAAGTCTACTAGATACTATTCCAATATTTTATTTTTGTTTAATTTAATTTGAAGCATATAAG
This sequence comes from Physella acuta, assembly GCF_028476545.2. Lineage (NCBI taxonomy): Eukaryota > Metazoa > Mollusca > Gastropoda > Physidae > Physella > Physella acuta. The sequence goes on from NW_026731858.1 coordinate 147,564, forward strand.
TCTGTTGCTTACCGTGAGATGGCACGTGAGTAAGAAGCGTTTTTCTGATTAACAGTTTGACTCTGGTGCGTATTATATTTGAGTAACGAACCGTGTTATTGAGGTATGGCAGGTGATGTGAAGCCGTGTAGGTTCATTTTTAGAGTCACGTGAAAGTGTACTGTTGCTGTTTTGGGCGTAGCTTTATGCAATGCTCTTGAACTTTCTCAAAACATTTTGTAAACAAACATACACAATATCTGCATTTACATTTGGACATAGCCATTAATAGCTGGAGCAACGCCTAGAGATTATGGTTAGTATATATATATATATATATATATATATATATATATATATATATATATATATATATATATATATATATATATATATATATATATAATTTTTATAATTAAATGTGTATAATTTAAATTGAATCCATGTTGTCTTAAAGCATATCTTCAGCTCAAATGTTACGTCATGGATTTCGGTACCGCTGAACGTCATTCCTCTCTCCGTGACGTCACCGTTGTGGTAAAAACGTCACCTTTGTCGAGTCACGTCAGCAATGCCCACATTTACGAGTCTGATATTGTATTTTTACGGGACCGTTTTGTAGTTAAAAGAGTTCTTGCTCTCGCCCGTGCCTAGTCCCCGGGGAGGGGGGACACGTGATCTGGTTGCTAATGGCGGGACGGTATGTGTTGGGTGCTCGGAAAATAAAACCCGTGGAGTGAGGGACAGAAAGCGTTAGGATAGAGTGAAGGTCTTAGTGTGCCTTGCCATTGTGGATATTGGTGGGACGGTCATACCAATGAAAAGAGAGGGGGTGAGAGAGAGAGAGAGAGAGAGAGAGAAAGAGAGAGGGAGAGAGATTGCCTTTTATTGAGCTTTGATTGTGGTTGTTGAGTTTGGAAGAATATACAGACCTTGGAAGTGTGAACGAATGACGTGTGGTCGATCATTGTGAGCGGTACATGCGATGATACATGGAAGGATGCACGCGATGGAGCCATGTACTGATACATGTGGTGGCGTATTTAGTGACGCATGTGATGACTCAAGTAGTGACGCATGCGGTGGCCAACATACTGACGCAAGTCGTGGCCAACGTAGTGACGCATTTCGTGGCCAATGTAGTGACTCACGTAATGGCCAACATACTGACGCATGTGATGGCCAACATACTGACGAAAGTCGTGGCTAACATACTGACGTACTTAATGGCCAATGTAGTGACGCATGTGGTGGCCATCATACTGATGCACGTAATGGCCAATGTAGTGACGCATACGGTGGCCATCATACTGATGCACGTAATGGCCAATGTAGTGACGCATACGGTGGCCATCATACTGATGCACGTAATGGCCAATGTAGTGACGCATGTGGTGGCCAGCATACTGATGCACGTAATGGCCAATGTAGTGACGCATACGGTGGCCATCATACTGATGCACGTAATGGCCAATGTAGTGACGCATGTGGTGGCCAGCATACTGACGCAAGCCGTGGCTGAAGTACTGACGCATGTGGTCGACTCTGAAATCACGCAAGCAGATCAAGGACTCCACACCGTCTGAGAATGTGACGCCAGACTCCCATTGCGTACTGGCGTGAACAATGTCTGGCATTAACTCTGGAGTCAGACAGAAGAGGGCGGGTTGGGGGCGGGGTTGGTAGCCATTTCCCCAGTAAAGAGAGTAGTTTGTAAATAGAAACTGTTCCCATAGCTGGGCTATTTTTATAACCATTCCTACCTACTGGTGTCACGTGAGCTAGCCGGTTTGTCATGTCACTTTGTAACGTCAGGCATTTATATGTGCTAGTCGCTTCACGCTGTCTTCTCTTCCTGTTTGTAAGTGCGGTTTTTTTTGTTGTTTTTTTTTTTTTGTTATGGCTAGGTATTAGGGAACTCAATCTTTTATACTAACGTATTTGTTTACTTAAAGCGCTACCATACTCAGTCGTCACTAGGCTTCTATTAATACCTATTTTCTTGAGTTTTTTGTTTTTAGTAAGTCATTAAAGTCATTCGTCATTCAAGCGGATGTAGGAAGTTCCTGGTTCAGCTGAACCTATGCTGGTAAGAAAGTCTAAGACTAATCAGAAAAAGACCGCCTCATATGACTGAGATGGTATTGTAAGGCTTGAGCAAGAAGACTATTTAAAGCTTGACAAAAACATCGTATTGTTTCTTATATACATTTGAGCTTTCAAGTGTAAATAGGATTTATTTTCACAATTTCTATGTGACATTGAAGTAAAGTAGTAAAAAAAACAAATATTACATAATTTCTAATATAATTTCTAATATAACGTTTTAATAACACAATAACACATTAATTATATATGTTAGGACATAGAAGTAAAAAGTGTTAGTCGTCCTAGAAATATTTTCTAAAACTTGTGACTCACGCTTGTGATTAACTATTAAAGCTAAATACGTGTTCGTTTATTGTTCCAGATAGAACTCATGCTATATAGGATAATATATCCACTTTACAAAAGTTATGTTTGACACCTATATCTACCATTCTAAAGATATTCTGATATAGACTTCTATATCCACTTTACAAAAGTCATGTTGTACAACTATATCCATCATTAAAAAGTCATGTTGTACAGCTATATCCATCATACAAATTTCATGTTGTACAGCTATATCTACCATACACAAGTCATGTTGTAAAGCTATATTCGTCATACAAATTTCATGTTGTACAGCTATATCTACCATACACAAGTCATGTTGTAAAGCTATATTCGTCATACAAAAGTCATGTACAGCTATATCCACCATACAAAAGTCATGTACAGCTATATCCACCATACAAAAGTCATGCTGATACAAGATACCTACTCTCTCCATTAATCCTAGACACCACAACACGTAAGATATGTACAATCGTCTCCTGTGACCATATTACCATAATCAGTGCCATCTCTATTCAAAGGGTCATTCCAAAACACAGACGGCACCCAGCCTTACAAACATTAGTGTGGGGATTCTACCATCACACACAGCCCTGGGACTCTCCACACATTGGTGTGGTGTATCTACCATCACACACAGCCCTGGGACTCTCCACACATTGGCGTGGTGTTTCTACCACCACACATAGCACTTTTCCTCCCCACACATTGGTGTGGTGTATCTACCATCACACACAGCCCTGGGACTCTCCACACATTGGCGTGGTGTTTCTACCACCACACATAGCACTTTTCCTCCCCACACATTGGTGTGGTGTTTCTACCATCACACATAGCACCGGCCCTCCCCACACATTGGTGTGGTGTTTCTACCCTCACACCACACATGTCACTGGTGCTCCCCACATATTTCTACCATCGCTAAGAAGGAAAATATCTTGTTGCCAGTTTATGAATTATTGATACTTTCGTGATTGTTCGGTAATTGGACAGGGGCAGACAATCTGTGCCGTGTATGGTGGACGAGGCCGCTCAGAGGGTATGAAGTGGTGGCGAAGCTAATCGATGCTACGGGTTTTTATGTTAAAACTGTATGTAGGCCTACAACTTCTATCCTACACCACTGTAGATTTAGTAACAAGATATATGTGTGTGGTTTTGTTTTAAAGTAAGAACGTTGAGGATAAACATATTGTTTTATGGCGGATTTTGACCAGGGTACATTTGCTAGTTACCTGAATGGCCGACTGGTCTGGTGCAAAAAAAGAGTTTTGGTGGTACAGTATTGAGGTGCTAAACATGTGTTCTATATATTTAAACAGTTGTGGCTGTTGTCGTTTTAAAGTTCTTTTGAAAAACCTCTATTCGTGTATAATATATACACTCAAACTCACGTTTGACCATGTTTTGACAGGAAAATAATCAAAAGATAAAACACCTAAATTATTTCAAACAAGTGATTTTTTACCGAAACAACTTAGACTGAAATATGTCCACCCAAAAGTATTTGTACGCAAATTCTTGCCAGTATATCAACACCAAAGTCCCGCCACCATATATAAATACCAAAATCCCTGCCATCAAATAAATAAACACCAAAGTCCCGCCACCATATATAAACGCCAAATTCCCTGCCACCAATATATAAACACCCCACTTCCTGTCACCGAGATTATAAAAACCTCAATGTCTGCCACCCAGCTAAAAAAACAGCAAGCGCGGTGGGGAGTGCTACAATCATCTCACACAGGCAGTAAATTGTTTCTCGTCATAAAAGCTACAGCAACAGAATTCCGTCTATGCTGAAGTTTACACCCCCCCCCCCACATCTACACCTCGCCAACTAACCTCCCCCCACAGACACACACACACACACAAACACACACGTCGCTAGCTACCCTCCGAGCATTGCTGAAGTTTATCCCCCCTCCACACACACACACCATGCCAGCTACCCTCCCTGTCCCTACTGGTTTACCCCCCCCCCCCCAAACACACACACACACACACTTCGCCAGCTACCCTCTCTACCTTACTACGTTCATCCCTCCGCCTCCTCCCACCTCGCCAGCTACCCTCCCAACTTTACTAAGTTCATCCCTCCGCCTCCTCCCACCTCGCCAGCTACCCTCCCAGCCATACTAAGTTCACCCCTCCGCCTCCTCCCACCTCGCCAGCTACCCTCCCAGCCATACTAAGTTCATCCCTCCGCCTCCTCCCACCTCGCCAGCTACCCTCCCAACTTTACTAAGTTCATCCCTCCGCCTCCTCCCACCTCGCCAGCTACCCTCCCAGCCATACTAAGTTCATCCCTCCGCCTCCTCCCACCTCGCCAGCTACCCTCCCAGCCATACTAAGTTCATCCCTCCGCCTCCTCCCACCTCGCCAGCTACCCTCCCAACTTTACTAAGTTCATCCCTCCGCCTCCTCCCACCTCGCCAGCTACCCTCCCAGCCATACTAAGTTCACCCCTCCGCCTCCTCCCACCTCGCCAGCTACCCTCCCAGCCATACTAAGTTCATCCCTCCGCCTGCTCCCACCTCGCCAGCTACCCTCCCAACTTTACTAAGTTCATCCCTCCGCCTCCTCCCACCTCGCCAGCTACCCTCCCAGCCATACTAAGTTCATCCCTCCACCTCCTCCCACCTCGCCAGCTACCCTCCCAGCCATACTAAGTTCATCCCTCCGCCTCCTCCCACCTCGCCAGCTACCCTCCCAACTTTACTAAGTTCATCCCTCCACCTCCTCCCACCTCGCCAGCTACCCTCCCAGCCATACTAAGTTCATCCCTCCGCCTCCTCCCACCTCGCCAGCTACCCTCCCAACTTTACTAAGTTCATCCCTCCGCCTCCTCCCACCTCGCCAGCTACCCTCCCAGCCATACTTTCATCCCTCCGCCTCCTCCCACCTCGCCAGCTACCCTCCCAGCCATACTAAGTTCATCCCTCCGCCTCCTCCCACCTCGCCAGCTACCCTCCCAACTTTACTAAGTTCATCCCTCCGCCTCCTCCCACCTCGCCAGCTACCCTCCCAGCCATACTAAGTTCATCCCTCCGCCTCCTCCCACCTCGCCAGCTACCCTCCCAACCTTACTAAGTTCATCCCTCCACCTCCTCCCACCTCGCCAGCTACCCTCTCAGCCATACTAAGTTCATCCCTCCGCCTCCTCCCACCTCGCCAGCTACCCTCCCAACTTTACTAAGTTCATCCCTCCGCCTCCTCCCACCTCGCCAGCTACCCTCCCAGCCATACTAAGTTCATCCCTCCGCCTCCTCCCACCTCGCCAGCTACCCTCCCAACTTTACTAAGTTCATCCCTCCGCCTCCTCCCACCTCGCCAGCTACCCTCCCAGCCATACTAAGTTCATCCCTCCGCCTCCTCCCACCTCGCCAGCTACCCTCCAAGCCATACTAAGTTTATCCCTCCGCCTCCTCCCACCTCGCCAGCTACCCTCCCAGCCATACTAAGTTCATCCCTCCGCCTCCTCCCACCTCGCCAGCTACCCTCCCAGCCATACTAAGTTCATCCCTCCGCCTCCTCCCACCTCGCCAGCTACCCTCCCAGCCATACTAAGTTCATCCCTCCGCCTCCTCCCACCTCGCCAGCTACCCTCCCAGCCATACTAAGTTCATCCCTCCGCCTCCTCCCACCTCGCCAGCTACCCTCCCAGCCATACTAAGTTCATCCCTCCGCCTCCTCCCACCTCGCCAGCTACCCTCCCAGCCATACTAAGTTCATCCCTCCGCCTCCTCCCACCTCGCCAGCTACCCTCCCAGCCATACTAAGTTCATCCCTCCGCCTCCTCCCACCTCGCCAGCTACCCTCCCAGCCATACTAAGTTCATCCCTCCACCTCCTCCCACCTCGCCAGCTACCCTCCCAGCCATACTAAGTTCATCCCTCCGCCTCCTCCCACCTCGCCAGCTACCCTCCCAGCCATACTAAGTTCATCCCTCCGCCTCCTCCCACCTCGCCAGCTACCCTCCCAACTTTACTAAGTTCATCCCTCCGCCTCCTCCCACCTCGCCAGCTACCCTCTCAGCCATACTAAGTTCATCCCTCCGCCTCCTCCCACCTCGCCAGCTACCCTCCCAACTTTACTAAGTTCATCCCTCCGCCTCCTCCCACCTCGCCAGCTACCCTCCCAGCCATACTAAGTTCATCCCTCCGCCTCCTCCCACCTCGCCAGCTACCCTCCCAGCCATACTAAGTTCATCCCTCCGCCTCCTCCCACCTCGCCAGCTACCCTCCCAGCCATACTAAGTTCATCCCTCCGCCTCCTCCCACCTCGCCAGCTACCCTCCCAGCCATACTAAGTTCATCCCTCCGCCTCCTCCCACCTCGCCAGCTACCCTCCCAGCCATACTAAGTTCATCCCTCCACCTCCTCCCACCTCGCCAGCTACCCTCCCAGCCATACTAAGTTCATCCCTCCGCCTCCTCCCACCTCGCCAGCTACCCTCCCAGCCATACTAAGTTCATCCCTCCGCCTCCTCCCACCTCGCCAGCTACCCTCCCAACTTTACTAAGTTCATCCCTCCGCCTCCTCCCACCTCGCCAGCTACCCTCTCAGCCATACTAAGTTCATCCCTCCGCCTCCTCCCACCTCGCCAGCTACCCTCCCAACTTTACTAAGTTCATCCCTCCGCCTCCTCCCACCTCGCCAGCTACCCTCCCAGCCATACTAAGTTCATCCCTCCGCCTCCTCCCACCTCGCCAGCTACCCTCCCAACTTTACTAAGTTCATCCCTCCGCCTCCTCCCACCTCGCCAGCTACCCTCCCAGCCATACTAAGTTCATCCCTCCGCCTCCTCCCACCTCGCCAGCTACCCTCCCAGCCATACTAAGTTCATCCCTCCGCCTCCTCCCACCTCGCCAGCTACCCTCCCAGCCATACTAAGTTTATCCCTCCGCCTCCTCCCACCTCGCCAGCTACCCTCCCAGCCATACTAAGTTCATCCCTCCGCCTCCTCCCACCTCGCCAGCTACCCTCCCAGCCATACTAAGTTCATCCCTCCGCCTCCTCCCACCTCGCCAGCTACCCTCCCAGCCATACTAAGTTCATCCCTCCGCCTCCTCCCACCTCGCCAGCTACCCTCCCAGCCATACTAAGTTCATCCCTCCGCCTCCTCCCACCTCGCCAGCTACCCTCCCAGCCATACTAAGTTCATCCCTCCGCCTCCTCCCACCTCGCCAGCTACCCTCCCAGCCATACTAAGTTCATCCCTCCGCCTCCTCCCACCTCGCCAGCTACCCTCCCAGCCATACTAAGTTCATCCCTCCGCCTCCTCCCACCTCGCCAGCTACCCTCCCAGCCATACTAAGTTCATCCCTCCGCCTCCTCCCATCTCGCCAGCTACCCTCCCAGCCATACTAAGTTCATCCCTCCGCCTCCTCCCACCTCGCCAGCTACCCTCCCAGCCATACTAAGTTCATCCCTCCGCCTCCTCCCACCTCGCCAGCTACCCTCCCAGCCATACTAAGTTCATCCCTCCGCCTCCTCCCACCTCGCCAGCTACCCTCCCAGCCATACTAAGTTCATCCCTCCGCCTCCTCCCACCTCACCAGCTACCCTCCCAGCCATACTAAGTTCATCCCTCCGCCTCCTCCCACCTCGCCAGCTACCCTCCCAGCCATACTAAGTTCATCCCTCCGCCTCCTCCCACCTCGCCAGCTACCCTCCCAGCCATACTAAGTTCATCCCTCCGCCTCCTCCCACCTCGCCAGCTACCCTCCCAGCCATACTAAGTTCATCCCTCCGCCTCCTCCCACCTCGCCAGCTACCCTCCCAGCCATACTAAGTTCATCCCTCCGCCTCCTCCCACCTCGCCAGCTACCCTCCCAGCCATACTAAGTTCATCCCTCCGCCTCCTCCCACCTCGCCAGCTACCCTCCCAGCCATACTAAGTTCATCCCTCCGCCTCCTCCCACCTCGCCAGCTACCCTCCCAGCCATACTAAGTTCATCCCTCCGCCTCCTCCCACCTCGCCAGCTACCCTCCCAGCCTTAATGAAGTTTACCCCCCCAAACTACTCCCCCCACAAACACAACACCAGCTTGCACCATCCCTTATGTAATACAATATACGTCCTCTTTACCCCGCCATCCAATGTTATTATTTACTTATTTATAAACCTTCAATTACTTTAATAGGTCTATTTTAAAACAGTCGTGTTTAGTAGAGTTGTAGCCGGAAGCTACTCTGACCAATTATGACGTCGTGTTCGATGTTGCTTAGACTTTTGCTGTCCTTGCGACTCCATGTTTGGTGAAATTTGTATTAGAGTTATTGAGGCTTGGTAAATATTCATGTGAAATCATTGTGTCGAACTCTGAAGCAAAATAATTTATCTTTTTATCATATATTTTAAAAATAGTTTAGCAAATAAAAATTTACAGAACAAACGTTATTTAAAATGTGACATTACAACTGTTTTAAAGTACATCCGTTCAAGTTTTTTATCACAGTTTCGAGTGGAGAAAAAAATGTGACAATTTTGTGATAGTGGCCGGTAAATATGTCAAGTATGTTCAAACAAAATAAAAAATGTCGTTTAGTTTATGTGTAGAATTCACAGCTTTACCGCTAATTGATAACAATCTAACAATAACTCTATCAATACATGATAACACACTAACAACTGCATCAATACACGCTAATTAATGAGTGTTTGGTGACACTGTGTTGGGGAGATGACTACATAAAGCCTTGATTCTAAAATGTGTTGTAATGTCAGACACACATATGTGACATATTGACATTTAATGTCAGACAAAGCTTACAACAAATGTGAATGTCAACAACAACTCCGACATGAACTGACATCAGACGTTTAATGTCAGACACCCCTATGTGACATATCAACAATTTAATGTCAGACAAACCCTATAACAAATGTCATGTCAACAACATCTCCGACATGAACTGACATCAGACATTTAATGTCAGACACCCCTATGTGACTTATTGACATTTAATGTCAGACACCCCTATGTGACTTATTGACATTTAATGTCAGACACCCCTATGTGACTTATTGACATTTAATGTCAGACACTCTTATGTGACATATTGACATTTAATGTCAGACACCCCTATGTGACATATTGACATTTAATGTCAGACAAACCCTATAACAAATGTGAATGTCAACAACATCTCCGACATGAACTGTCTGACATGTTCATCAGACATGTACTGTCATATAAACCTATGACATTAAATGTCAGACATCAATAAGTGACATATCGACGTGTAATGTCAGACAGTCTACTACAAAGGAAATGTCACAAACCCTTATCTGACAGTAAATGTCAGACACCCCACATTTCACAAACCCCTCTCTGACAGTAAATGTCAGACACCCCACATGTCACAAACCCCTCTCTGACAACTGACCTGACACCCACGACCATCTGAATATCCCTAACACCCTGTGTATACAACACCACTGCACCAAACACACCAGTGCAAGTGGAACCACTCCACAGAATCTTCTCAGAAAATGTTTTCTAAAACTACAGAAAAAACTACATACCCGATTAACGTTGTTAAACCTACGCGTACAAGAAAGAAGCAACCACCACTCTATGTATCATTACCCCACGCATCACTAAATAAACAAGTAGCACTTAAAGCCATTACGTTTCACCTTATTTTTACAAAGCAGTAAGAGGAAATTACTCTTACGTGTTTTGCGTTGATTTTACCAGTCTCACGACGTAAGTTTAAAAATGTATAGGGGGTCATCCATTTATGACGTCCACAATTTTTTTGGATTTTGGGGGACCCCCCCCCCCCCCCGTCCACAAAAATCCACTTTTTATCCTTATACAAGTCCATATGCGTCCACAAAAGTCAGTTTTTTTCGGACCCCCCCCCCCCCCCCCCCGCGTGTGGACGTCATAAATGGATGACCCCTAGTGTGATGAACACAATAGCGAGCCGTATGTGAACTTACCAATATATGCCGGGTACCCATTAAAGCTGAGCATACTATTGAAAGTAGTCGGATGTCTAGTCCCGAAACCGACTTCAAAACTAGCATCTGTCAAAATTTTAACGACATTCTTCTAAGTAAATTGTTGCTTTAATTCAATGTATTTAATATGGGACTTTTAGATTGGTTTAAAAAATTAGAAGTTTTCATTTTTAACCCCCCCCCCCCCCCCCCATCACAATCACCTCATATACACACAGACCCACAAAAGAAACTGATGTTGTTTGTGGGAAGTAGGTAAAACGAAACACATCTTTGTTTTTACTTTCTCGTATATACGTAGTATAGAGAAAGTATTGTAATCGTGCAAAAAAAAAAAATCGAGATTTCGACGTTTTACACCTCACTGATACGGAAAAACATAATTTTGCAATCTTGTCCGTATGTCTGTGTCTGTGTGTGTCTGTGTGTCTGTCCGTGTGTAAACACGATAACTTGAGTACCGTTACAGCTAGGTTGATGAAATTTCATATATAAGTATTATATCAAAATCGTAGATCCGTATCAACTTTTGAGCGATTACCGACAACCGGAAGTGGTACTTTTTCTACTTTGAATTTTTCAAAAGCCTATAACTTGAGTACTATTTCAGATAGATAAATGAAATTTCACATGTAAGTAAAAGATCTAATTCTCTACCTTCTGTTAAATTTTGAGTAATTTCCGTTGACCGGAAGTAGTAATTTACGCTACTTCCGATTTCTCAAAAAACTAATGTAAATTTTAAAAGTACTAATAATATTGCGCACTATTATGCGCTTTTTTTTTTCGCGTTCACTTGGTGTGCAATTAATTTGTCTACGAGATTTTATTCTATTTTTAAAACTTTAAGTATTTAAAATGGATTAAAAATCATGTCTATAGCCCGAGTTCCCATCCCCTGTTATTTTATATAAAAATATTCGAGAAAGTTTAGGGGAGATCACTCCCGGTTTATTTAATTTGTTCCCAAATTGGGATGGGTGGTGTTTGTGGGGGAAGAGGGGGGGGGGATTCTTTAAGTAATCGATCTAAAAGCTACATTACTTACCCAAAAATATCAACATTCGAATTTGGCTAGCCTACATTGATGAATGCAAAAATAGACCTTGGACAAAAAAGGGAAAGGAAAAAAACTGCGCATCAGAATCATATTACAAGTTTTATTTACAGAAGTTTCAAGGGAAACGTAATCCAACAATGCAAGGAGTTTCTTTAAAAACAAGACGTATAGGGGGAAAAATGACATAGAGAAAGCGTTTGGGAGATTTTATTGTAGAAAGAGAAAAGCGATAAGAATAGACTGCCCCCGGAGGAGCGACTTCTCTTCAAAGCTGGTTATGGTAATGGTTGAGCTTGCGATGGTGTGGGTGGTAATGGTTTTGTTTGGGGAGATGTGGAAATGATAAAAGATAAGTTTTAATCTGGAATGAAGGAGGGTTGTACTATGGCGGAGGTAGAAAAACGTTGTGTGGTATCCGCACGATTGGGGTCAGTAGGTCTAAGGAAACACCAAACGCCAGCGGCCATTGAGTCAGAAATCAAACCGGAAGTAGACCAGAATTCCATCGCTCTTCTATTTGAAGAGCATACTCTTCCCATGACGCTAAACCTCCATCGAAAGCGTCATTCCTTTGTGAGGCTCGCTCATGCGGAATGATGTCATGACAACCGACGTAAACAACGCTCGGGACAACGACGCGAAAAGGGGAGGAAAAACTCTGAAATAGTTTGACCTTAGTAGCACATAAACAAGGCAACAAAGGGACACAATTTACTAAACCACTGACCTGAATGCTCTCCCTTGGGACGTGGAAAAAGGATCGAGATTTATGAGGTACGAGCCAGATTTTGCCCAGTTGGAAAGACGGGGAGATTTAAGGCTGAATTCAGTGCTGACTTAGACGAGTTGGGGGTCTCAAAGGCTGAATTCAGTGCTGACTTAGACGAGTTGGGGGTCTCAAAGGCTGAATTCAGTGCTGACTTAGACGAGTTGGGGGTCTCAAAGGCTGAATTCAGTGCTGACTTTGACGAGTTGGGGGTCTCAAAGGCTGAATTCAGTGCTGACTTAGACGAGTTGGGGGTCTCAAAGGCTGAATTCAGTGCTGACTTAGACGAGTTGGGGGTCTCATAGGCTGAATTCAGTGCTGACTTAGACGAGTTGGGGGTCTCATAGGCTGAATTCAGTGCTGACTTTGACGAGTTGGGGGTCTCAAAGGCTGAATTCAGTGCTGACTTAGACGAGTTGGGGGTCTCAAAGGCTGAATTCAGTGCTGACTTTGACGAGTTGGGGGTCTCAAAGGCTGAATTCAGTGCTGACTTAGACGAGTTGGGGGTCTCAAAGGCTGAATTCAGTGCTGACTTTGACGAGTTGGGGGTCTCAAAGGCTGAATTCAGTGCTGACTTAGACGAGTTGGGGGTCTCCATGGCTGAATTCAGTGCTGACTTAGACGAGTTGGTGGTCTCAAAGGCTGAATTCAGTGCTGACTTAGACGAGTTGGGGGTCTCAAAGGCTGAATTCAGTGCTGACTTAGACGAGTTGGGGGTCTCATAGGCTGAATTCAGTGCTGACTTAGACGAGTTGGGGGTCTCAAAGGCTGAATTCAGTGCTGACTTAGACGAGTTGGGGGTCTCAAAGGCTGAATTCAGTGCTGACTTAGACGAGTTGGGGGTCTCAAAGGCTGAATTCAGTGCTGACTTAGACGAGTTGGGGGTCTCATAGGCTGAATTCAGTGCTGACTTAGACGAGTTGGGGGTCTCAAAGGCTGAATTCAGTGCTGACTTAGACGAGTTGGGGGTCTCAAAGGCTGAATTCAGTGCTGACTTAGACGAGTTGGGGGTCTCATAGGCTGAATTCAGTGCTGACTTAGACGAGTTGGGGGTCTCAAAGGCTGAATTCAGTGCTGACTTAGACGAGTTGGGGGTCTCATAGGCTGAATTCAGTGCTGACTTAGACGAGTTGGGGGTCTCAAAGGCTGAATTCAGTGCTGACTTAGACGAGTTGGGGGTCTCATAGGCTGAATTCAGTGCTGACTTAGACGAGTTGGGGGTCTCAAAGGCTGAATTCAGTGCTGACTTAGACGAGTTGGGGGTCTCATAGGCTGAATTCAGTGCTGACTTAGACGAGTTGGGGGTCTCATAGGCTGAATTATGTGCTGACTTAGACGAGTTGGGGGTCTCAAAGGCTGAATTCAGTGCTGACTTAGACGAGTTGGGGGTCTCAAAGGCTGAATTCAGTGCTGACTTAGACGAGTTGGGGGTCTCATAGGCTGAATTCTGTGCTGACTTAGACGAGTTGGGGGTCTCAAAGGCTGAATTCAGTGCTGACTTAGACGAGTTGGGGGTCTCAAAGGCTGAATTCAGTGCTGACTTAGACGAGTTGGGGCGCTCAAGAATGAGTTCAATGCTGACTAAGACGACTGGAAGGTCTCAAAGGATGAATTCAATGCTGATTTTTTTATTGTCTGTTAATTTATCGGGGTAAAATGGATGACTTTTGTGTCCTATTCGTCGTCTCTTTGTTTAGCATAGTTTGCAAATAAAACTTCTACAATATTATTTAGAACACGCTTCTGAAGTATGACATAAATTTCTGTATTCAATGTTCGAGTTTTTGTGCATTATTACCCCCTAACCACCACCACCACACTATTAAACATATCACATTACAAACCAGATTAGATGAAATTTGAAATTCGAATATATACATAACATATGAGTCTTCGAAATAAACTGACTAATGATAAAACGTTAAACAGAAAGAGAAAATAATTTGATAAGGAGAACAGGAAATACGAAGTGATTGACCTACATATCGTGTATCATAACGTATAACTAGACTGACCTAATCTTAAAGATGCCCTACATACACTATGATAAAGCTGAATTATTTTCTATTTCCGATATATACAGGCTACCTAAAATGTTAAACGCGCTTTCAAGCATTCATCCTAAAATTAACTGTCCCTTGAATATAATCATCTTAACATAATTAAGTGACTGGATTTAATCCAGCTATGCTAAACATAAACTTATGAATATTCATAGACTCACTCATGTAGGCGTGTCGTTAGTTCTAAATTTGACGGCCAATGTAAGTTACAGTAGTGGTTTTTTTTTTTATGTGTTTTTTAGCTGATTTTGTACTCACACGATGCCAGGAGACAACCACAGACACACTCAACATACGTGGAAAAGGCCCTGAGACCTTAATGTGCCGGCCCTGAGACTTTAATGTGCCGGCCCTGAGACCTTAATCTACCGGCCCTGAGACCTTAATGTGCCGGCCCTGAGACCTTAATGTGCCGGCCCTGAGACCTTAATCTACCGGCCCTGAGACCTTAATGTGCCGGCCCTGAGACCTTAATGTGCCGGCCCTGAGACCTTAATGTGCTGGCCCTGATACCTTAATCTACCGGCCCTGAGACCTTCAAATGCCGGCCCTGAGACCTTAATGTGCCGGCCCTGAAATCTCTATAGGCCAGATATTTGACCAATAGGTGTCGATTCTCTTTTCACATTTACCGGCTTTAAGACCTCTATGTCGGTTCTTAGAACATACCATATGGGGAATGTGTGCGTGTGTTCGCGCGCGCGTGTGTGTTTATATGAGTGTGTGTGTGTGTATGTGTGTGTGTGCGAGTGTGCGTGTATATGTATGTGTGTGTGTAATGGAATACATTTTTTTAAAATAATTTCTGCTATGATCTGACAATATATATTTAATCGTCGCATGAAACGAAATGCAACACTTTGGATCGTGGTTTTCACAGATATGCATGGCACCCATTCCCTAGTGACACAGTTAGGACTTTATTCTTCTGCACGGCATAAATTTCTGCCCAATATAAAGTGTAACGGCCAACATCGTTCAAGCGAGACTGTATATCATAAAAGTTCACGCTAAAAAGCGAGGTAGAGCTTGCCTTATGATGATTAGCTTTGCTTATGTAATTATAATTAGCAGTGGCCCATTTTCCCTAATTAAAGTGCTTATAATTTATTTCTTACAACTGCTCATCTGTAGAGTTATGCTGGGCCAAATCCAGTTCGTATGGTTGCACGTGTTGAGGAAAATTAATTTAGCGAATGGCGCTAAAGCGAGTACAGATGAAATTAAGTTAATAATTTTTAGACATTCACCTTTACAAAGAATCAAATTTGTTAATTTGTTGCTTTGTTTTACAGCGTGTATATTCGTTTGAACGCGAACGTGTATTGCACGAAAAATAATTTCATTGAGAAATGTAAATCAAATATTTCAAGTCTGCGAACAATTAGTATTAAGTATTATTTAATTAGACAAAAACGTACTCTTCGTTTCATACTGTTATGTTTGCATTGAGGAAAAGTTCTTTTGAAATCGAGTCAAATGTTTCATTGTTGTGCGGACGATAATTATAGGATGCAGATTGTTGTTGTTTAATTAACTAAGATACTTGTTATAGAATTGAGAATCAGGAATACAATAATTATGGTATTAACATTAAGGTATATTGTGACTCAATACAATTATATCAATAAAATGTGCGAAAAAAATTAAATAACAAATTACCTAAAGTTTAGAGTGGGCGTTAGTTTTTTTTTTTTCTTACTGAAACCATGGCAACGCTTTTGTCAATATAAACAAGGAAGCCATGTTGGTTGTCAGGTCAGTAAAGCGCTACCCTGCACGTTTGTGACGTACACTTCCGGCCAGTGTTTCTCTACCAGATATTTGAAGAAAGTTGTGGTTTTGTTTGGTTTTTTGGGTGGAGGGCGGGGGGAGGGGGAGAGGGGTGGACAGGGTATTTAGTGCGGTTGAAAAAAAAAATCAATATTTTACTAGATGAACTCTTGTCATTTTTGGTAAATGTATAGTTTTTTTAACAGGCATAAAAACAAAGTTTCGCATTTTTTTCTTAGCGGCATTACTAAAGTGATACTAATCAAACAATTTTAAGAAAACAGCACACAAACTTGAAGGCTAATCAAGCGTGAGATTATTTTTTATAATTATCGAAATTTTAAATATGTTTGATATGTATTGATTTATAACACTGAAAATTACTGTATTATATGTATCCCTCGATGTTATAATACACGTTACTTATGGAGGTGGGAGCGAATTAAAGCAATTTTTTTTTCAAAACAACATGAATTTCTTCAAAAACTTGACACACACAAATGTTGATTTGTTATTGTTTTGTTTTACTTCTAACTTTTATTTAAGTATTTGAAAAAAGTAATTTTTAATCGTCACAAATGTGAAACAATATATGAAACAAATCTGAAACGAAATGTGAACCCCCCCCCCCCCCACCATACCCCACCCTCGTAGCCCACACACACTTGATGAAATTAATGATGACATTAGTAGAGTTTAACCAGGCTTGCTGAACCCCTCCCCCCACGTCCCCACCCCTGCGATCTTAGCCATCATGTTACGCCGTTAAGCCCAATATCCCCCTACCCCCGCCCGCCCCCAACCTTCAGATGCATGTGCCCTGCATGCCAATTCTGGCTAATTCACCCCGTGATGTTCTGCTCTCCACACAAGGGGGAGGGCGGAGTCGTCTGGTGTCAGAGAGGGGGTAGGGGGTAAGAGGGGAATCTTGATCTCAATCTTTCAAACCAGACTCAATATTAAAGTTTGTATAGGGTCAAGGGGTGGGGTGTGCTTGGTGCCTGTCTTTAAAACCAGACAATTTTTTTTTAATTTGATAGGGTTAGCGTGTCAGGAGAGGTGATCCATGCCTTTAGAACCAGACTAAATATTGGAAAGTTTGTCTGGGGTCGGAAGGGGGGGGGAGAGGCGTGGTGCTTGATCTGTGTTAAATATTAAAACTTGTCTATGTTTCCATCAACGAAAACAGATATCCTGGTGTATGATGCGACCTTGAGGTCTTCAAATTCCCTCGTCTATTTTTACATTTCTTAACTCAGCACTTCCCTTTAAAAAAAAAAATGTTCTGCAATTTACTTATGTCAAATGTACAAAATCAATACGAAAAAAATCTCACCTCTTGATTGTGTAGGAAGACAATTTCCTAGCGTTACTCTCCCCTTCATTTCTGATATTGTTGTGCTAAAAGCACGCGGATCTAAAAATAGCCACTGCACTCGACGCACGTACGTCATGCCACGGACCAGCAGTCATGTCTGACGCGCGTCTGCAAGCATGCAAACACCGACTCACGTTTGGCGAGCGAGACTACTCAGCAGTGTATACCATAGACCACCGACTTCAACTCATCAAAAGACAGAGGCTGTAGAAGTTACCTATTTTTAGATCACCCAAACAATCAACACCTGCACATACTAATATTTTTTTTTTACTTTCACTTTTGGTATGTTTAACATACATACTTCTAACGCCCCCTTCCCTTCCTTGTTTCTTCTACCACTTTGTTTTGATATATTTAACATACATACTTCTAACGCACCTCCCTCTCCCACCACCGTTTTCTTTTACCCCTGATATTTTATATATTTAACATACGTAGTACTTTTACCTCCCCCCCCCCCCCACCAAATAACCCCACTTTTTTTCCTACTTCTGAGAATTTGGTACGTCTAGCGTATGTAGTACAAGCAGTCCCCCACCCCCGCTTTTTCCCCTACCATAAAAAAGTAGTATGTTTACAAACTCTATTTCTTGCAACCCCGCTTTCTATCTCCCACCCATATCCACTAGACTATTTTCTTATATGAGAAAAAATGTCAACCTTTACAAAAAAAAAATAAGAGTATTGAAGTATTTAGAAATGTGGGTAATTAGACAAGTGAGCTAACAAGTACTACTTAAATACTTGACGTTTTTTAACCGAGCTTTAATTGAGAGTGCTTTTCATATTAGGAATATTTCACAACTTTTCATGTGTAGTACACTATTTAAAATAATTTACAAATTAGAAACAGATGGTAAAAGCCTACTTAAAGTACGCCCCCATTCCCCTCCCTCCTCCTGCCAGACCAAACTGATCTTAAGCTAGAAGGTGATGATGTAATATATTTCTATGAATGACTCCTTTGTAGCTTTTTAAGGAATTTGGATTACGGGTTCTTTATTAGATTAAAGTTCTCTAGTACTTTGTGTTTAAGAATTATTTTTTTTAAAGTTAGAACAAGTTTTTTTTTCTAAGGTGTGACCTCGGTTTAACTTACACGATTTGGGTAATCTTTATGAATTACCAGTTAGTTTAACTTAGACGATTTGGGTAATCTTTATGAATTACCAGTTAGTTTAACTTAGACGATTTGGGTCATCTTTATGAATTACCAGTTAGTTTAACTTAAACGATTTGGGTAATCTTTATGAATTACCAGTTAGTTTAACTTAGACGATTTGGGTAATCTTTCTGAATTACCAGTTAGTTTAACTTAAACGATTTGGGTAATCTTTCTGAATTACCAGTTAGTTTAACTTAGACGATTTGGGTAATCTTTCTGAATTACCAGTTAGTTTAACTTAGACGATTTGGGTAATCTTTCTGAATTACCAGTTAGTATTAGCTTCAAGGTATGTTGTTACTGCACATGTAGCTACCTGCCGAAGTAAGTTGGGCTAGTTATACCAGGCTATACAGCTAAGTTCAAATGTGTGTTGTAAAACATTCGGGCTAGGCAGCCCTTCGAGAAGATAAAGTAGAGTTCTGCTGTTTTTATAACCTCAGCATATGAAGAAAAGATAGTGTGGTCAGGTACCAATTAGAACTGAGTGGACTCAGGAAGTTCATACAGACTATTTAAGTGCGTAACCCGAACTCGCTACTCTTGGATAACAATCGTTCGCTCTACTTTTTGACCAGGATGTATCAAAACACAAATCAACCAGCATCACAAGCTTTATAAATAGAGAAAAAAAACTACATTGTTGGTCTCGTTTTTCGTCTATCACTGATAAAACGCTGATGTAACTATTTCACGTATTTCAATCATTGATATATTATATACATATATACACGTAGGTCTTACATTGTATACATATTTGTAAACAATAGACGTAGGTCAGGTAGACTAAACTACCTTGTTGTGTATTTGATTCTTGTTTGTTGAGCTTTAAGAGAATTCTACTTACAAGTTTGTGAATTCGATCAATACGTCTAGACTAGGATACCAGTTTTACTAAAGAATATTTAAAATCGATGTCTTTGATGTTTTTTTTCTCTTTAATGCTGCTTCAGAATGGTGATTGTTATCTTCCAAAGTAACAAATGGTAAGAATGTATATGTAAAGCAACCCCACCCCATTTTCTTCCTGGGGGCAAAGGTCAAGTGGACTACTTCACGTTTGTAACGCGAGATCTGTTTTATTTATTTTTATAAAGGGAGGTAACAATCTTTTACACTTTTATTGAAATGTTTTCGCTACTAAAGAGTTTCCCGACCCCTCAGTACTTGATGTAGGCAGATATAAATAGCAAGACAAGGAGAGTGAATCATAAAGGGACAAAATTTAAATAACTGAATTATTTTTCATATTTTTTTATCTGAGTTACTGTTCTTTACAGACAGCTTAAATAATTGGCAGTAATGCTCTTTAAAAATAATGATACACGTCCGCGACAATCATGACATCACTGACATTTGAAAAAATAGAGAAGTTGACCGAAAACTGTTGACCTTTGCGTCAAGTAAACTATTTTCTGGATTAAAAAAAAAAACCATCGCCCCAACCCTACTCTGGATAAAAATAGATCCCTGAGATTTTAAATGACCATGCATGTCAGCTTGAAATGAAAAATGACCTCTGCCATTAAATTCACATCTGCTTCAACGCGACGTGGAGAAATATAATAATAAACTCATTTTTTTTTAAACTCAGATGACATTTTCTCTATAATGTCAAAATTTGCGCATGCGTTCTTAAACATTACGTTGCCTCGGTTTAATTTTTGTGTTAGCATTTTTACACATCTTTTCGCTTTTTTTTTGCCTGTTTCATTTTTAATTTGTTTTGCAAGAATTTAAACATTTTTAAAGCAGGCGATATGGCCGTCTGATGTTTGTAAACAGATCGAGTAACACAGGAACCAAAAACTAGAATATGGATAGCACAATATTATCGTTATTGATGTCGTGGTTTAAGCTGTTATCAGGGTTTAGTTTGTAATTTGAAACGCAAGCAAGAGAAGCCATTGGCTGAAATAACCTCAGCTGAACCGTTAGAGAAATGTAAATAACAGTAAAGTAGATGCTTCAAAAAAACGAAAGACATAACAGACGTAAGGAAAACGTGTCCAATTCCATGTTCAAGATGGTTGTTTTTAATCGTTTTTCTTGCCAAGTGGGC
This sequence comes from Physella acuta, assembly GCF_028476545.2. Classification (NCBI taxonomy): domain Eukaryota; kingdom Metazoa; phylum Mollusca; class Gastropoda; family Physidae; genus Physella; species Physella acuta. The sequence goes on from NW_026731858.1 coordinate 168,232, forward strand.
GTTTCGTAGCCAGTGCAAAAAGCTAGCGGTACTAAATGTATAGGCTTAACATTCAGCATATGTGTGTAATAAACGTGTAGGGCTTAGATCTTGAACATTATATCGGTACTAAATGTGTAGGGTTTAGATCTAAAGAAGAAGTATTATTACAGTGTAGTCGTAGAAGTAGAAGTATTATTAGTGTTGTCGTAAAGTAGAAGTATTATTACAGTGGTGTTGTAAAGTAGAAGTATTATTCCAGTGGTGCCAATAAAGTAGAAGTATTATTCCAGTGGTGCCAATAAAGTAGAAGTATTATTCCAGTGGTGCCAATAAAGTAGAAGTATTATTCCAGTGGTGTCGTAAAGTAGAAGTATTGTTCCAGTGGTGTTGTAAAGTAGAAGTATTGTTCCAGTGGTGTAGTAAAGTAGAAGTATTTTTATAGTATTGTGGTAAAGTAGAAGTATTATTCCAGTGGTGCCAGTAAAGTAGAAGTATTATTACAGTGGTGTCGTTAATTCTGATACATTACATCCATATAAGAGACTTACGTGAAAAAAAAAACATTTGTAGAGGTTAAGATATCGTCTCCAAGTTTGGCTGCTATATAAATATTTTAAAACTCCAAATCGTGACAGGGAGATAATCTAGTTAGATGTTATTGGCTGGTTACCCGCCCCTTGTTTGTTTATAATCTAAACTATATACACACAAAAAAAAAACAGCGTGCATTATCGTGATGTGTTATTTCTTTTATTCATCTCACACGTCTCTTAAGTTCGAATGCGGTGCAGTTTTCAACATTGTGACCTTTACCCCCGGCTATTACCCGGAATTGTGTTTCTCGCATTTGGAACACCGCGCATGAATACAATAACCAAATCTCATGGAGGAGGGAGACATGCTGAGAAACTCGGTCGCCGTCTGACTGGTGCCGCGCATAATCCCAGCAGACGATTGCGTCCTTCATGTGGTGGGGGCTGCACGACAATCAGACGCGGAGAAATGTCCAGAGGCAGGTTGATGGCATCTCAAATGTCGGGGTAAGAAATGTCTATCCGGAAGTGGAAATTATTCCATGCTGGGGCTCCCGTGGTTTCGGAGACATGCTATTTTTATATACTGGTATAATATAGCGATTTGCCGTTTTTAAATTATATACTGATATAATATTGCGATTTGCCGTTTGTATATACTGGTATAATATAGCGATTTGCCGTTTTTATATAGTGGTATAGCATACATATTTTCCGTTTTTACTTTCTCGTATATACGAAGTATAGAGAAAGTCTTGTAATCGTGCAAAAAAAAAAAATCGAGATTTTTGCAAATCTCGACGTTTTGCATCTCACTGATACGGAAAAACATAATTTTGCAATCTTGTCCGTATGTCTGTGTGTCTGTGTGTGTGTCTGTGTGTGTGTGTGTCCGTGTGTAAACACGATAACTTGAGTACCGTTACAGCTAGGTTGATGAAATTTCATATATAAGTATTTTATCAAAATCGTAGATCCGTATCAACTTTTGAGCGATTTCTGACAACCGGAAGTGGTACTTTTTCTACTTTGAATTTTTCAAAAGCCTATAACTTGAGTACTATTTCAGATAGATAAATTAAATTTCACATGTAAGTAAAAGATCTAATTCTCTACCTTCTGTTAAATTTTGAGTAATTTCCGTTGACCGGAAGTAGTAATTTACGCTACTTCCGATTTCTCAAAAAACTAATGTAAATTTTTAAAGTAATAATAATATTGCGCACTATTATGCGCTTTTTTATTTCGCGTTCACTTGGTGTGCAATTAATTTGTCTACGAGATTTTATTCTATTTTTAAAACTTTAAGTATTTAAAATGGATTAAAAATCATGTCTATAGCCCGAGTTCCCATCCCCTGTTATTTTATATAAGAATATTCGAGAAAGTTTAGGGGAGATCACTCCCGGTTTATTTACATAAAGGTATAGTATATAGATTTGCCGTTTTATATAAGGGTATAATATAAGGATTTGCCGTATTTTTATAGTTGTACGATTTGCCGTTTTTATATAGTGGTATTAAATAGCGATTTACCGTTTTTATATAGTGTTATAGATTTGCCGTGTTTAAATAAACGTATAATATACAGATTTGTCGTTTTATATACGGGCATAATATAACGATTTATCTTTTTTCTATATGGGTGTAATATAGCGATTTTCAGTGGTATAATATAACGATTTAACATTTTATATAGTGGTAAATATACTTTGATTTGCCGTTTTTTACGGGTAAAAGATAAAGATTCGCCTTTTTTATATTGGTTTTTTGGTATATAGTTGTATAATATAAAAATTTGTCGTTTGTATATATGCTGGTAAAATATAACAATTTACTATTTTTACCGTGTGTAATGTCTGTGAGTAGGATTAAAAAGTCTTTTAACAGAAAAAGTTACAGTAAAGCATCGTTTTGCTATCATTTAACAGTAAATAAATTTTAAAAGAATAAAAACATTCATCGGGAACTGTATACTTACATAATGATATATCAAATTTTTTAAAAAATAATAGCATGCTACGTTTTGCCTATTTCAGAGGTGAAAAATAAACTAAAAACACGTTTCAAAAAACGACGGTTTTTGAGTAAAATTCCATCGAAAACTCTCCTTTTCCTAGCTTTAAAGTGGAAGCAATCTCTCTAATGCTCTTCTTCACTACCGCCTCTGGTTGCTAACATTCTTTAAGAAAATAGCCTTGTCTTTAATTACTTTATTTAATTTATTACAAAATCAATTAGCAGTAAAAACGTTATCGATAGAACATGTTACGTTAAGGACGCTAAACACTTTTAACTCTCGCTTTAAAAGCCGGCAATCCGAAATTTTTTTGTGGGATCAAGAAAAGATAACTCCCGCGTAAATTTATCAAATTGAGCTAACGATAATAACTGTTTGATGCTTTTGGCAAATTATGTTGCGACGTTCTTGAAGAAAGCATTTCCGAGTTATCTTTCTTTAATATTTTTTTTTTAAACAAGTGTCAAAAATAAAATAAAAATAAAAACACCTGCTAATTGCCCTGTCCTACAGGGCAAGGCGGGGAAAAAATCCGTTAAAGATAATTTTGATGTCGAAAACAAAAGTGTCATACTGCAGTAAAGTGTGGGGTTTTTTTTTTTTTTTTTGTGAAAAGTTAATTTAAAATAATATAACCGCCGAAATAAGTTGATCAAAATCTGTTTTATTTAGGGAAAGAGTTTGATCTATGTAAGGAGATGAAAGTTTGATTGGCCTTGAGATTTCATTAATCTTAATCTCCACTTTTACAAACTCTGTTCTTGTGTACCTTGTTCTTGTTGTTTTGTTTTTTTCTTTATTTTGTTTTCTTTAATTAATTTTTTTGTGCGCCCTTTATTTTGTTTCCTTTTTTTGTGCGCCCTTTATTTTGTTTCCTTTTTTTGTGCGCCCCTTTATTTTGTTTCCCTTTTCTACACATACAAGTGTCAGCCTGTTTATAGAAGCATAAACATACTTTTTTAAAACAAGAAAATGTAAATATAACATTAGGAATGACATGTGTTACAAGATTTCAAGTTAAGTATATCCACAAGGATCCGACTATCTTACTTCTATAGGGCGAGACAAAACATAATTTCGCATAGATTGTAGGCCGAAATATAATATTAACCTACTGCTTAAGTGTGCTTTGATACAAAGGTGGCATGCTCATGTTCCTAATAGTTGCTGATGTATAGTCACTGATGTGTAGTCACTGATGTATAGTCACTGATGTATAGTCACTGATGTATAGTCACTGATATATAGTCGCAGATGTATAGTCACTGGTGTATAGTCACTGATGTATAGTCGTGATATATAATCGTGTTGTATAGTCGTGGTGTAGTCACTGATGTATAGTCACTGGTGTATAGTCACTGATGTATAGTCACTGATGTATAGTCATGATGTAGTCACTGATGTATAATCACTGATGTATAGTCACTGATGTATAGTCACTGATGTATAGTCGCAGATGTATAGTCACTGATGTATAGTCGTGATGTATAGACGTGATGTATAGTCACTGATGTATAGTCACTGATGTATAGTCACTGATGTATAGTCACTGATGTATAGTCACTGATGTATAGACGTGATGTATAGTCACTTATGTATAGTCACTGATGTATAGTCACTGATGTATAGTCACTGATGTATAGTCACTGGTGTATAGTCGTGATGTATAGTCACTGATGTATAGTCACTGATGTATAGTCACTGATGTATAGTCACTGATGTATAGTCACTGATGTATAGTCACTGATGTATAGTCATTGATGTATATTCACTGATGTATAGTCACTGATGTATAGTCACTGATGTATAGTCACTGATGTATAGTCCTGATGTATAGTCACTGAATGTATTGTCAGTGATGTATGGTCACTGAATGTATAGTCCTGATGTATAGTCCGTGATGTATAGTCAGTGATGTATAGTCCTGATGCATAGTCCTGATGTATAGTCCTGATGTATAGTCACTGAATGTATAGTCAGTGATGTATGGTCACTGATGTATAGTCACTGATGTATAGTAGTCGTGTAAAATAGTGGGTCCGTTGGATATGTTATGATCATCTTGATAAAGGTCAAGGCCTTATATTACAGTATGCTTTTTAAAGCCTTGTCAATATAAAAAAACAATTTCGCTTCAGACATGGAATTTATAGCGTCAGCTTGCCTTACATGTTCGCTTTAGTACTACAGTTTTCATCATCGGCTTGTGAGGACTGAGGTTGGTGACCTACTTACCAGCCCTATTGGTGCGGGGAACTTGCCAGCCTTGTTCAAACCCGGCCCTAGAACTCTGGGAATTTGACGGAACAGAGACAAGGAAGGCGTCGTACTTCTTGGCTACTATTTTCACAAGTTTTTTTTGTCTTTATTGAGTTTCTTTAGAGTTTCAATATCCATAAGGGGCAAGTCGTTTGCCTTAGCCTGATCACAATGGACTTGATCACCAAGAACACAGACCTTCACCTTGGGCTTGGGGATGTTAGGCAATTTGATTGGTCCAGCAAAGCATTTGTTCTTCTGTGGATCACAGTTCTTCAAGGGAATTTGTAGCTCAATTGATTCCGTGAGCTTGCGGTTATTGGTTTCATTGGAATACTTGAGTACAGCAACAGTTGACTCACGAAGGGAGGCTGTTGATTTTACTCATCTTGAAAGAGTTGAACAAAGATTTAATTTTTTTTTACATGAATTGATGTTTTATTAATTTTTATAGAATATGTTCAAATATAACAGTTAATACCATTTGTATTAGAAATAAATTAACCTTTTCTAGTGTATTAAAATATGTGTTTAAACTGATAGCTTAACAATATTTACATTGATTCATTTACATTAGCCTAGTATGTTTAGAAAATTATTTTTGTGTCCTAAAACTCAAATATCCATTTTAAAAAGTACAGTAACAGAACAATGTTTAACAAAGTTACCCCCCTTAACACATTTGCACATTATTTTAGGAGAACTTGGGTAAGCTCAAAAGAGCACCAAGTTGACAGGAGAGAGACAAGAGTTCCAGCATTAAACTAGTTTTGGCTTTGTTTCCAGAATCCTGACAAGAACAGTTAATTAGAGAACTCTTCATCTCATAATTTGGAATTCTTGAATAATTATTCTCATATAGTTCACCAGTAGAATAAGTGGCAGCTGACTGCATGATTCTCTGTATGTGTATCTGTTGCTCTGATAACATTGCATGCATACTTTCTTGGAATGAACAAAGATTTAAAATAAAAATACATTCCGTTCCAAAGGAATCTACAGGTCACAATGTGTTCGTTAAAGAACTGTTTATTAAATTAAAATGCAGTCAATGTATGTTTGTTATAGTTTCTTATCGTATCTGTGCACTATTTTAATTTACTTTTTACAAGTCTGAAAATATTGTTATCCCAGTATTTGAACGAAGTAATTTAAACCAACATTGTCCTGATCCTTATTTTTCCCTACAGATTTTGAAAAGTTTTCTATTATAATCGTCATTGTGGCACTTAAAAATTTAAAACAATAAAGTTGCTTCCCTTGGACAACCCGCGTTTATCTTCTATATGCACAATGCAGAATACCCTCCCTTTTTTATAACACTTCTCCTTTTTAAGCAGCCAGTAGTTGTTTTTTTTTCTCTAATTTAACAGTACTTTAAAAAAAATGGACTCTAAAAAAAACCTGATCTATTTAGTTTCTATCAATTTTCCAAACAAGCTTTATCCCTGCCAATTTCCCTAAGCCCTAATTTATCATTGTTAGGGTCCCTAAGTGATCAATAATGTAACGCCGACTCTCTAGGCTAAATCACGGAGGTGGCATCGTGTCAGAGCGAGGAATTACCTAACATGTCTGAAGAGTTGGTCGCAAATTGATTTCTTTTCACTGTTTTTTTAATGGTAGCAGTGTGACTAATCGTTCTACAGTTATTCTGATGTACAAACCCAAACATACACACACATATATATATATATATATATATATATATATATATATATATATATATATATATATATATATACACACATATATATATATGTGTATATATATATATATATATATATATATATATATATATATATATATATATATATATATATATATATATATATATATATATATATATATACATATATATATATATATGTATATATATATATACAAATATATATATATATATATATATATATATATATATATATATATATATATATATATATATATATATATATATATATATATATAAACAAATATATATATATATATATATATATATATATATATATATATATATATATATATATATATATATACATTGATGTCCCTAAAAATCTATAAATTACCGCAAATTTTTATTTGATGAAAACATGAACGCCCATTACATCTTTAATGATATTTTATTTTAAATTTGTCCACCGAATTTGCTGCCAGTGTTATAAAAAAAACCAGAGGAGATAAAAAGGCTAGGACATGACAGACAAGCCATTAGATAATTAGTTTCTTTTGTTGGCATCTGGGTGGCAGATTGCGCTGGGTTGGGTCAGATGTCCTCCTGGGGTGATTATCCTAGTTCCATGTCACAAAGTTCTAATGTCTTAAATAGAACATGTCAACGAGTGCTGGTGTTATCATGAGGAGTAAATCCAGCTTCAATGTAGCAAGTACTTTTCTTGATAAAACGTTGCACTTTTTATGTTTAATCTACGATTAAGTTTCAACGTGGCAGATGAAGTAGAGTTCATGTTTGTTGACCTCGGCATATGAGGAGACGGTGTGGTCAGCACTATACCCAGCCCCTTTACTTCCCTAACGTAATTCAGGTAACCATAAGATCTGGGAAAACTTAGGGGGAAGTCTTAAGTCCTGACCAAGATCCGAACCCGAGATCTTCTGGCTAGAAGTCGATTGTTCTACCATTCGACGACGCCTTACTTGTCTCATATTTTGCAATAATTTTGTCTAGTCATCTTGCCATTGCCCTATGTTACCCAGTCACTGCTCTACTGTACCAACCCATTACCCAACCCTTCAACACTGGTGAGCCGTCATCTCCAACTATTGTTGAACAATGTAGCTCACTTTTTGCCCACCGCGTTTAATGATATCTAAATATATTTTCTCATTAATCTTTAATTACTTGAAAATTTAGTCATTTCTTTACCCACTGTATTCAAGTTACTACACCTCTTGTCCAGACTTTGCGCTTTGTTGCCCAATTTTTTTTACTCACTGTATTTTAGTTACTACACCTCTGTTCTAGACTTTGCCCTTTGTTGCCCAATCTTTCTTTACCCACTGTTATTCAGCCATTTCTGAAGAAATGTCCAGACAGTCCACTACATTCCGGCCATCAGAGTTTCTTCCAGGCATCTCTTCGGGAGGGGGGCGGGGTTCGCCCCCCTCCCCCGAAAAAATTCTACCGCCCCCCCCCCCCCCCCCGAACGAAATAAAATTTATATAATTTATATAGCAAGTATATACTTTTAACAGTGTCCGCCCCCACCCCCCCCACCCCCCGAAGAAAGTCTACCGCCCCCCCCCCCCGAAAATTTCAAATGCCCCCCCCCCCCCCGGAGAAAAAAGTCTGGAAGAAACACTTTCCGGCCATTGACCTGTGTCCCAGACATAGACTACTTTGTCCAAATAGCCCCATTTATCTTGATCTATCATCTAGTCCTGCTATTTCTGTACATAATGTCTTGATACGAACTGGTCTTGCTTCTTAGTGCAAATAAGTCATTTCACTCTAGGGGCATAGAAAACAAAATAACTCATTTACCTCGCAAGTCATTGTTAACATTTTGTGGATTTCAAAAATACATTTTAACAATACTGAATATCAAACATACAAATTCTTCTCAAAACAGTTATAAGTAATTGTTACGTACTCCTTCAGTGCATTTTTTTTTCTTAATTTCATTATATTTTATTTTTATGAAAGGAATTTTATATTCATTTTTTTTAAATAGGTCTTTATGAGGCAAGAAAATATGAGTGGGTTGGACTATTGGCATTGTGTATGTCGTATGGGGCTACACCAGTGTAATAGGTCCCTACAGCGTCGTATTGTCGCGATATGACCCGACGTCACGACAGGGGACGACAATAAAGAAAATTCTAGATCGCGGGTGACTGCGCTTGATTGGTTCACGACTTCGATACCGTGGGGGTTGGGGAATGAATGTGGGGGTGGGGCTGGGGGGTTATGATATTTATGGTGTGGATATTGTAAGGATATGAATTTTTTTTCGTAAGCAGGATTAAAGATGGAGATATTTTATAAGGAAATGTAAGAGGGAAGAGATGGCATAAAGAAGTATAAAGATTGATATGTAGAGTAAGAAGGTATATGGGAGGTGTAAGTATTCTGAGATTTTGTAAACATATTTAAGGATAGAGAGATCGTTAATAAAATTAGGGATGGTAGGATAGTGTAAAACACGACAGCGTTGTAGATATGAGATAAAGAAATATACAGTTAAAAGCTACAGACGCATACATATCAACATCAGTCTTGCTGTAATTATGTTAAATTTCTTGTCACTTTCATAAATTTCATTTAGAACTACATGTAAACTGTTATGAATGATGCATGTATTTCATTTATTGATAAGTTTCCGGTTCATGTCACCATCTACCTATGGGGAAGGACTATTAGTTTAGACTTTGATATAATCTTTGAAATAAACTCCACCCCAACACATTTCAAAGCTCCAAATTCCAAAACATTAATATCACGATTGATGTAATTCCATGCCCCCCCCCCCCCCCGATACCCCACACACCACAAGAGCAGTCGTAATCTCGCCCAGACTCAACTTACAGCTGACGTCTCTGCTGTGCGTCTCATGACCTGGCGCAATAACACAAGACGAAAAAAAAACAATCCACGAAAACAAAAAAATCCCCAAAAACCGTGTCAATTAAATATTAACCGTGTTAGGGCAGCGAAGCAAGGGCTTATGGGTATCGTTGCATGGGATGGCTAGACGGTTGATTAGACGACCTGGTATAGCCCGCGATGCTCTGGTCTTTTCTTCTTTCATCTTCACCGTGTTAAGGTGTTTGTGTAATGGGATTATGGTACGAGAAAACGTATGGAGAAATTACTGCGCGGTTATTTTTGTCCCGTGGGGATACATACATATTTTTTGTGTGATGGTGGAAAGGTCAAAAAGTAAACAATAACTTTGTGTTGTGATGGTGACAAGGTCAAAAGTAAACAATAACTTCATGTTGTGATGGTGGAAAGTTCAAGAAGTAAACAATAACTTCGTGTTGTGAGGCCTAGTGATCTTGTTGATTTTAACTCTTTACCACTTGATATTGGCGATTTCTTGTTTTGAAGATTGTATTATTAAGTGTTTACAGTATCACAGTACTATGTAATTTTTTGCTTTTTCTACGGTTAGCTAGCATGAGTTTTTCAATAGCAAAATAATTAAGATTATTTTTCAATAAAGGCTAGTTAATATTTTAGACATAGGTAATACTAAATCGAGACTGACAATTAAGTTCACTTTTCAGACCTAACGATCAGTAAAGCAGATGAAGTAGAGTTCAAATGTTTTTTTTTTACCTCTGCATTGAAAGGGATCAGCACTAAATCAAGACTGACAAACGAAAAACAAAGTAAAAAAGAAATCGTTAAAACGTATAAAGCGTATAAAAAAACCTATTCATTAACTTGCATTGAGCTGAGGTCATTAATGCAGAAGACTCCGCTAAAAAAATAATTAAAATCATGGAGTTCATTCCTAGTGAATCTAAACTCAGACTATTGATATTTCCATCCATTTTTTTTATAAATGTCAGTAATGTTTAAAAAGAAAACGTTGAAATATTAATGACAGTGTAGGTAATAAAAACTGAGTGGAACGTTACGAATGGTGTTACATATCGTATGGATACATTTCTTTGGAGCTTAGACGCTCGTGTATCAGGTTTGATAGAAGTAAAGTTCATGTATAATGTGTAATTTTATGGGTTTTAATTCAATTCTGTTGATGCTAGAAAGTAATTTTGAATAAAAATAAAACAAAAACGTCACAAGATATTAAATAATTTTAATAATCGCGAGAGAGGGAGAAATAGTAACGTTAACATTAAAAAATAAAAAGTGGAAACCTAAGATACATTGTAAGCGATTCTTGGAGAAGGTTACTTAAAATATTTTGACTGATACAGGATACAAATTATAATATAATAATACAAAATGAAAACTATAGGACAAATTTTCTTCATCTTTTTAGTTTTTAATTGTTATGTTGGAAGAGATTTCTTCCAATACAATTAAGTATTACATGTCAACTTGTTATGCGCCATATAGTCGTTAACTAAGATTTCAGCATTTTTTTTCTTTTTGGATTTGGTTCCATAGCTGTTGTCCATCTGAGAACAAATTACAAACTGTACTTGTTTGATTATGGTCTCTAGACTGGTTGCTGTCACCAGCTAATGGGCCTCATAGCTGATACAGAAAGAATGACATACACAGATATATAATTTTAAAAGAAATTGACATTAGATTGAAACAAAGGCGGACACAAGAAATAGGTAAACACACTTGAATAGATCAACTAACACAATAACAAGGATACACGAACATACAAACACGGATGTGTACACAAAATTAGTTCCTCATTAGGCCGGTTGTATGACAAGGATGAGCAGACATGCGCATACGACCATGGATGTGCATACACAAGACTCCTCATTGAGCCAGGGTTGTATGAAAAGTATGAACGCATCCACATACATGCGCATACGACCATGGATGTACATACTCACACAAGACTCCTCATTAGGCCTAGTTATATGACAAGACGAATACAAGAAAAAAAAGGAACTAATACTGTTGGGTTTAGAAAAATCTGTTTGCGTATGTCAGAGGAAATCAATACATGTCATCCAATGAAAAATTACATTTTTTTTTTGCATCACTCGTTGCAGTGGAACTACAAAATAAAATCAATAAAACAATATGTATGTCAATGTAACATAATATGTATGTTAATATCACATAATTTTTAAGTCACTAGAAAATAATATGTAAGTCACTATAACATGTTTATTTTAAGACAATGTGTATATTAATACAAAAAATATTTATTATACTATAACTCAATATGTATTTAACTATAACCCTATGTGTATTTCACTATAACACAATAATATGTATTTCACCCCTACACAATGGTTTAAATAATCTATCCCCTTTCACATAGAGTTTCTAGTTTAAATATGATTCAGAAACACAATTACGTTTGGATGCAATTTTTGAATAGAAATTTTAAAACACGCTTTGAATTATTTAGACGAATGTGTTTTAATGTAAGTTTACAACTTGTGATTAAAAGAATGAATAATTAAAACAAATGTCTGAGGTAGGATATGGTTATAAAAGCTCAACAATTCTCGATATATATATATATATATATATATATATATATATATATATATATATATATATATATATATATATATATATATATATATATATATATATATATATATATAGTGCAAATGGTCGTAAGCAGGATATTTTGGGCTGTATTGGGGGTTTATAGTCCCCCTTCACTCCCGGTTCTGCCAACGCCATTGTTTAAAAGAAACTAAAATCTCTAGAGCGCTGTAATGAAATTTTCACGTATTTCCGACTCATGTATCGAGAATAAAAAACACAGCTGCCATCGACCCATGCCTCTGTTATGTGTCACAATTATTTTAATTTCTTGTGGGCGTCGAGGACTCTCGTGTGGGTGCCAGAGCTAAGAACAGCTGAACTTAAAACTGCACAACATCATACTTCACAACCCAACACCTCACAACTAAACTCTTCACAAATTTGAAATTGTATTTCTCACTATTATAGGAGTTATTCGACCCACTCCATACCGTATACTTGATGATGGAGGTTTTTAAATAACGAAACAATAGAATTTTTTTTTAGTATTATTTTTAGGATTAAAATTGTTTTATCCCTTCGAGTATCGGTTTAATTGTTTTCTCATACAATGAAACAAATATAAAAAAAATCGTATATGAATAATCGATACTGAATATCGCATGGATTTTTCGGTGTTATGGCTGTTTAATACTGCACATTGCAATCGAGTTTATGAGAAACGGAATGCTGTGTCGATTGTATGCTAGAACGTTGTTTCTTTCTTTCATCAATTTTTTTCTTTATTTTATCAATTTTTCTTTACTTCATCAATTTTCGGTATGGATGAAGAGAAAAACAAAGAAAGTGGTAATGATAAACAAAGAGATTTTCGATAAGGAGAGGGATGGTAGATGTGGAAATGATTATCTGTATCATGGATGAGGAGGTGGATAATGATAAAGATGAAAGAAATGGAGGGATGTATAACAGGAGTGGAAGGGGTAGTTAAATAACCAAGGGGGATTTGTAATTTGTAGATAAAGAAAGCGATTATACGGGAAGCTGTTAGATTAGGGAAGAGTTGTTGGGGAGTTATAGAATAGGTGGCAGATGAGGTAATAGTTGGCAGTTAAGGACAGAGGTGGTACTTGGGGAAAGATGAGGTAGAGGAGGAAAGGGATGATAGAGGAGGAAAGAGGTGGTAAAGAAGGAAAGAGGTGGTAAAGAAGGAAAGAGGTGGTAAAGGAGGAAAGAGGTGATAGAGGAGGAAAGAGGTGGTAAAGGAGGAAAGAGGTGATAAATAAGGAAAAGGTGGACGATAAGGGTAGCAGATAAAGGAAAGAGGTGGTAGATAAAGAAAGAGATGAAAGACAGAGGTGTCAGATAAAGAATCAGATAATCGCGGCCATCATACCTGTCTACAACGCATGCGCACTGATCAAGTCTAGACTTTAACAGAACCTCCATGCTTTTAGTTTATCGTCTACCTGCGTATCGCTTTATCTTTCCCAACTAAAACTAGGACATGTTAAGATAAAAACAATTAGCGTAGACAAAGTGTGGTTCTTTATTTATTTTTTTTATTTTTGACAAACGTAATTAGCGACAAGTATTTGAACTGTCATAGCGATGAATGCAGATATTGATTTCTTCTCATATCTTATCTGCTGTCTTGCAGATAGCGGTGACGTTGCAGTTCCTGTTTCAGAGAACTCTTCAAATCGCCCGTCACATCACAAAAGCCGCTAGAGGGGTGGGGTGAGGGGGGAGAGGAGAGGTCTTACAAAAAATTCCAGCGAATGTTGTGAGTTAACTTGGGTATGATAAAATCAAATGAGTAGTTCTTGTTTTGTTGTTTTATGTTGGCTGCATTTTAAAGTTAATTAATGAACTACTAAGCTAATAAAACAAACAGTTTGATAATTCACTGAAAGATAGCTGAAATTTATAGGATAGTTGAAGCAAAATTCTTATACAGAACAAATGGTCAAAGAGGTAGTTAAAGTAGAGTTTAGGTTTCATTGTAATCGGCATATGAGCGAATTGTGTGCTCGGCAGAATGTCAGGCCGTCTTTCTTTGCTTTTCCCGGTTTGAGTCAGGTACTCATTAGAGCTGAGTTGACTCAAAGACGTTTTACAGACTTAAGTCAGTATTTCGAAATCGTGATTTGTATAGGTTAAAAATAGATGAGATAGATTTTATGGATATTATATGTAGAAAGGGTGAGCGGAATAAACAGCTCACCTCACACACACACACAAATCCTGAATATTCCAAGAAGTCCCACACACCATCTACAACACACAAACATGCTCCACCAACCACGTTTAAAGTTACAAATTTTTTACACCACCGTAATACCATCCATCACACCCAGCCGTGAACAAACCAAAAGATCAAATACTCCCGTGAACAAACCAAAAGATCAAATACTCCCGTGAACAAACCAAAAGATCAAATACTCCCGTGAACAAACCAAAAGATCAAATACTCCCGTGAACAAACCAAAAGATCAAATACTCCCGTGAACAAACCAAAAAATCAAATATTCCCGTGAACAAACCAAAAAATCAAATACTCCCGTGAACAAACCAAAATATCATATACTCTCGTGAACAAACCAAAAGATCAAATACTCCCGTGAACAAACCAAAAAATCAAATACTCCCGTGAACAAACCAAAAAATCAAATACTCCCGTGAACAAACCAAAATATCAAATACCCACACCAACCAGTGAAAAAAACCAAAAGATCAAATACTCCAAGCTTGCACCCACAGCAAGCCGTGAACAAACCAAAAGATCAAATACTCCCGTGAACAAACCAAAATATCAAATACTCCCGTGAACAAACCAAAATATCAAATACTCCCGTGAACAAACCAAAATATCAAATACTCCCGTGAACAAACCAAAAAATCCAATACTCACACCAACCCATGAACAAACCAAAAGATCAAAAACTCCCAGCGTGCACGTCACTTGCCTGTCTTCCAGACACCCCACAAAGGCAACTTCTTCAAACGCCAGCACCGCCCCTGACGTCACGTCCTGACCCCACTTGCCACAGTTAAGCACGCCTAGGTTGCAGCTTAAGAAGGCGGATAACAAAATTATTGGAATCCACCCTATTCAATGACAAGGTGGGGGGGGGGGGGGGAGGGAGACATTTAAAAATATTTTTTGATGAGAAAAAAAAATGGGGGCGTGGTTCATGTTGTGAGGAGGGGGAGAGTAGGGTGGATTGATTTATGACGTCAATTTTATGCTGCATCTACGTGACGTCCTTGAAATGTTTTTTTTTAATGTGTGCACAAAATAGAAATAAGATTACGTTGGATGGGAGAATATATGGAAGGACATATATAGGTTAGATGTGTAGGATGGACATGCTCCGAGTATTGGCTGCGACCTATATATATATATATATATATATATATATATATATATATATATATATATATATATATATATATACTGGCGTAGGCATCCTCTCTTTTGCTTTTGTTTTTAGATAGTATCTAGAAATTTCAAGTGGACACATGTACATTTTGCAATGTCTAGTAGACCTCCGATATAAAATAAATAAAACAAAGTGCTGTATAACTGCAAAAGCAAGTAACATCAAACACTCTGATAATAACTTCTTATGCATCCGGTATTTAAAGTATTATTTAAAGTTTTTTTCCTCGAATGCTAGTTCTACGCGTAATTATAACGACTATTTACGCTATATTATTTTTCATTCCTTTTATAGCTTACTTGTTCATACGACTTTAAATTTCTAGAAAAAGTACATTTTCTTGACCTTTAACCCCAACGAAGGTCAACCCCGAACTTCCGCTCTATCCCCGAAGGACTGAGGGCTCAGACACCTTGATCCAGAAAGCGTATACTCCGGGTTTTCCCGTTCATTCTTGCCGACTCAGATCTTCCAACCCTCGCTCAGCGTCGGTCACTCGAACTCAACATAGGTACAACTTAGATGATAAGTTAATCCCTCCTAATCCTCTACAGCCCCCCGCCCGTTTTTGGATTTACATTATGCTTAATCTCTACTCAATAGCCTTTCTCCTCCCCAATACAGTACTCCATGTAATGAAGGTAGTATACGTCAAAACAAATGAAGGGAGAATCTCCTGAGGGAGAAACTACGCCTTTAAATAACAAAAGCTGTGAAACAAAACGAATCCTTTTCCACTACTCTCACTCTAACCTCTATAAATACTCGGTCAGTGATCCTATTTCTAGACAGCTTGACGTCACAAGACTGACGCTTCTATGACGTTCTTCCCCTCCCCTAGGATGCTGAGAGGTGGGGGGAGTATGGGGTGTGGGTGGAAGCAAACCTTAGACCTGTCACCCCCCAAACGTCTATTTTGACGACCTCGTGACCGGGCTAATCAATCAATACTTTAGGAGATTAATATTCCTTTTTTTTTCTTTTTTTTCGACTTTTCCGCTTCTTCATCTACAACTCTCTCTCCATTTTTTTCATCAAATTGTCAAATTTTAATTATTTCATCAGCTTCTTTTAATTATTCACTCCCCTGGCCTTTTTATACTGTCTGTAACAATCCTTAGGACATCATCTCCCCCCACCCCACCCCTTTCCAACTTCCTATGGCTTCATTTTGGGCATGTTAGAAATAATATGATTGGTACACATTTCGTCTCCTTAGTAGACTTACAATTAGCCAGCCCTTCTAAGTATAGCCTCTATCCAAATGTACAGATGTTCAAATAAAAAACGTTCAATTAATAAACACAACTGGATCCGATTAATCTAACATCTTTCATCCATTACGTTGGTTTTTTTTTAAATGTTCTATATTTTAAAACGTATTGAATAAACACAAATCCATGATCAATATAAATTGTCTGTAACTTTACTTGTGGGATGAATGTTAGGGTTAGGTTCAAGATTTGGGTTAGATTGTTCTACTAACTTACGGGGTGCCACCTACTCTGATACGTGAAAACACCGATAATTAAACTCAGACGGTCAAACACACCGATGGTTAAACACAGACGGTTAAACACACATAAAGTTAAACACAAACGGTTAAACACAGATGTAGTACAACACAGTGTAACCCTAGATCACGTCACCTGGGGTGAGAACACGACCACGTGACGCAATCACGTGACCAAACATTAAACTCGTCACCCAGCTCGGTCGTCAAGATCATGAATAATTCCAGCTTCGTGGAACAAATAGGCACCGGGACCGTAACTCTCTTCCCTTAGGAAATATATTTGTCTCCCCTGGCCCCACCCCAAGGAAATTACATTGTTTTGACCTGCTGAAGTACCCCTGTCTTTGATTCCCCACAAAAAGATCCCCTTTCTTATGCAGTACAGTAAACACCATGTGAATTATTCATACCTTATTGCCGTTTAATTTGCTGGATATTCCATAAACAAATACGAATATTGCAGGAGATGTTCAGTATAAAAAATATATCACTGCTTTCAGGTCAGAAATTGTGAAAAACTGGGACTTCAATGTACACTTGACTTAGTCCTCTTTGCTCCTCATGGAACATAGGGCCTCCACCATTTCCTTCCATTTCTTCCGATCCCCGGCTATTAATTTTGTCATCACAATGTGTACAAATT
Source organism: Physella acuta (assembly GCF_028476545.2). Taxonomy (NCBI): domain Eukaryota; kingdom Metazoa; phylum Mollusca; class Gastropoda; family Physidae; genus Physella; species Physella acuta. The sequence goes on from NW_026731858.1 coordinate 185,760, forward strand.
ATCGAAATATTGTAAGAAAAAGTTGAAGAGGTGGATGGGCTCGCAATGCTGGGTATGTGTCGTTGATGGCTGGAGTGTTGAATCTTGTTGTGGCGTGAGTTAACTTCACTATTTGCAAGATAAACCTTTACTTAACATATCTTTTATGATTAAATATGTGTTTTAATATAAGTAAAAATATGTGTTTTAATATAAGTAGAAATATGTGTTTTAATATAAGTAGAAATATGTGTTTTAATATAAGTAGAAATATGTGTTTTAATATAAGTAGAAATATGTGTTTTAATATAAGTAGAAATATGTGTTTTAATATAACTAGAAATATGTGTTTTAATATAAGTAGAAATATGTGTTTTAATATAAGTAGAAATATGTGTTTTAATATAAGTAGAAATATGTGTTTTAATATAAGTAGAAATATGTGTTTTAATATGAGACGTTCTGCAGAGAGGGGTATGGAGGGAGGGGTAGAAAAGTAATCATCCGTAATTTTTGTTTAATGAAGACAATTATTTTAAAGCTGTAAGTCAAGTATTCAGTGACAGGAATTATGTACAATAGCATAATTATATTCACTAACTAATGCTTGTTACTTATTAGTGCATACAACAAGTGGCTATCGAAGTCTAAAAACATATAACAATTAGGACTGAAAAGGTTCATGGCGTCTATAGGCAGAATTCCATCGTGGCTGAGTACTACCCAAGAGGACGGATGTGACTCAGTGACGTTCCATGGCCAGGTATCAACCGGCGCTGAGTCGACTCGAACTAAAAATAAATCCAATTACTTCCGATTATTAAACGTATACATCATAATGAGTATCATACTTCACAATCAGTATCATACTTCACAATCAGTATCATACTTCATAAGCAGTATCATACTTCACAATCAGTATTATACTTCATAATCAGTATCATACTTCATAATCAGTATCATACTTCATAATCAGTATCATACTTCATAATCAGTATCATACTTCATAATCAGTATCATACTTCACAATCAGTATCATACTTCATAATCAGTATCATACTTCATAATCAGTATCATACTTCAAAATCAGTATCATACTTCATAATCAGTATCATACACGCAAGCCGACTATCTAACCCTCCTCCCGCCCTCACCCTTGCTCTCCACGCATGCGCAACAGACCATATCGCTATGAAAGGCAGAAAATAAAACCATTTATTAGCGGCATATGCTACGCCGCGGGTAGGCTCGTACTTCAAAACCACAATCACCTGCAACCACACCGCCCACACAGGGCTTTAAATACACCTGATTACAGCATACTTCAAAGCTCAACACAAGTCTAGGTAGGTGATCTCAATGTGGTACACACGGCTTCCCGTGGGGGTAGCTTTGATTTGTTGCTTTGTTATGACAAACCGGCAGTTAAGTAACAACACTTTGCTACAGGGAACTTTTCCGTCTCTCTCTCACACACAGACCCCCCTCTCCCTCTTCCCAACACACACACAAACGCACACTTAATGGATCTTTTATATGTAACACAAACACAATCTTAAGGCAACTGTTCTAACATATGTACGTAATTTTATCCCTACCTTATATATGTTGTTCCTTGCTCGACCATCCGTATGTGCTTCCTCATTTACCTATGTGTATTTCTTCACAACACCTACCATCAACTTCAACAGAACACATACATTATCACTATCAACACGACACACCTACCATCTCTATCAACACGACACATCTACCATCACTATCAACACGACACACCACACCTACTGTCACTATCAAAACAACACACCTACCATCATTATCAACACAAAACACCTACCATCACTATCAACACGACACAGATACCATCACTATCAACACACCACACCTACCATCACTATCAACACGACACATCTACCATCACTATCAACACGAAACACCTACCATCACTATCAAAACACCACACATACCATCACTACCAACACAAAACACCAAACTTATCAGAAAGCTATATTTATACTCCGCCTTCAAAAGGCCAGATAAAGTTGAATGTTAACCAAGTATTTAACCAAATCGATTGTTTCAATACAATAACCAATCGATCGGACCTCCAACAATCATATCTGTTATTGTTATATGTTGATACAACAGCTGCCCACAGTTTACATGTATCAGCTGGTCAGCATATTCCCGTGCAGGCAAATAGTTCATTAGTTAAATAAATAGCTACAGATGATGGATACAGCTGGGGTCTAGAGTATCCATGTACATACAAATAGTTCATTAGTTAAATAAATAGCTAGAGATGATTGCTACAGTTTGGGTCAAGAGTGCAGGATGGTACGGTGTTATACACACACAAAATGTGTTTCTAGTGTTAAGTGCATGGTGTGTAAAGAGAGTTGTTTGTGTAAAGAGGGAATGGTGTGTAAAGAGGAGATGGTGTGTAAAGAGGGAAGGGTGTGTAAAGATGGAAGGCTGTGTAAAGAGGGAAGGGTGTGTAAAGAGGGTAGTTTGTGTAAAGAGGGAATGGTGTGTAAAGAGGGAAGGATGTGTAAAGAGGATATGGTGCGTAAAGAGGGAAGGGTGTGTAAAGAGGGAAGGGTGTGTAAAGAGGGAAGTGTGTTTAAAGAGAGTAGTTTGTGTAAAGAGGGAAGAGTGTGTAAAGAGTATATGGTGCGTAAAGAGGGAAGAGTGTGTAAAGACCTCAGGGTGTGTTGCGAGTGCAGGTTATCTAAAGAGGACAAGATGTGTAAAGAGGGCAAGATGTGTAAAGAGGGCAAGATGTGTAAATAGGGCAGGATGTGTAAAGAGGGCAGGATGTGTAAAGAGGGCAAGATGTGTAAATAGGGCAGGATGTGTAAAGAGGGCAGGATGTGTAAAGAGGGCAGGATGTGTAAATAGGGCAGGATGTGTAAAGAGGGCAGGATGTGTAAAGAGGGCAAGATGTGCAAAGAGGGCAAGATGTGTAAAAATAGCAAGGTGTGTGTAAAGATGATATGGTGTGTAAAGAGGGAAGGGTGTGTAAAGAGGGAAGGGTGTGTAAAGACCTCAGAGTGTGTTGAGAGTGCAGGTTATCTAAAAAGGATAGGATGTGTAAAGAGGGCAAGTTGTGTAAAAATAGCAAGGTGTGTGTAAAGAGGATATGGTGTGTAAAGAGGGAAGGTGTGTAAAGAGGTAATGGTGTGTAAAGAGGGAAGGTGTGTAAAGAGGTAATGGTGTGTAAAGAGGATATGGTGGGTAAAGAGGGAAGGATATGTAAAGAATGCAAGAAAAACCTTACAAGCCTGAAGGTCCTCGCCTTTGGTCTGTGTAAATTATTTTTTACCAACTGTTTACAGTAGTTACAGTTGTGTGCTAATTCAAGTTAGAAGCTGTCAAATGCCTTGCCAAAAGTAAGTTATATAATTGGCATATTTTTTTAATCAATTACTAATGACGTCATTCGGTTAACCATAATAGAACTATATGACACTCGTTTGGACATTTTAAAAAAACTCTTCCCGGAAAAAATAAATACAAATAATTTGATATTGACAAGGAACACAAAAATTAATGATTTTATGGTATGTGAACACAAAGACTGATGACGTCATCACGTCTGAACTATATTTAGTTATATTTAACTTTTTTTTTTAATAAACTAATTTTTTTTTCTTGACGTATGTTATTTTTTTAAAGATAGAAATTTAAAAAATGTTTTGATTAGTAGGATATAATTAATACAGAGAAATAAAGAATGTAATGACGTACTATTTGATTAATTAATGTACATTAATAAATATAGAATTTAACGGCCAATTTTTTTTTACACCGAGGTCGACCAAATGTACTGCGAGAAAGCATTGTAGTTCGGCGGACGTACTGTACGTCACGATTCTGCCCGAGTGAACATCGAGAGACGACTGTATGAAAGGACGGGTTTATTTTGGGTCGTGTGTCGGGCTATTGAACAGCTGCAACAGCTGTAGGCCATGGGGGGTCAATAGAAATGACCAGCCGTTAGTGGCTGTCGCAGGCTCAAGGGCTTGTTATTTTATCAGTAATTAAACACTAAGACGATGTTAGTGTTAATGGGAGATTGGTGAAGTGGGGCGGGGATTGTGGGATGGTAAATTGTACTTGGCTCAGATCTCCTCGTCTTGTCTTCGTTATCGAGGGTCTTTTTTACTTCCTCGTTTTCTTTCTCCCTTTTATTTCCTCAATTTCGTGTTTAATATTTTGATCTTTTTCTCCATCCTTTTTTTCCTCGTTTTTTTTTCTCCTTGTTTTCTGCTTTCCTTTTCATCCTCGTTTTCACTCTGCTTTTCTTTCTCCTACTAGTATTTTTTTTTCCAATTTTCTTTTCGTTTACACGTTCAATGTGTTGATCCTTATTATCAACTCTCTTCCTTTTCCTTTCTCCCGTCATCTCTTTCTTCCTATTCTTCAATTTTGTTTTTTTCAATTTATCATCATTTTTATTCCGCCCTTACCCACCCCCCACCCCCCCCCCCCCCCCATAACGTTAACTAGTAAACTAGTACTGTAAGATGTAGCTACCCACGTTCGGACGAGAAAGTTCGCATGTACCTCACTCAGTTAACCGGCTAAATATTGCACGAGAAACAGCACTATTGCAGAGGTGAGTTACTGATTAAGAAAAAAAAATATCTAATTAGCTAGAGTAAATCTTTGAAAAGCCTGGCCAGTTATTGGAAAATACACTTCAGTTAATGAAAAAACATGGAACAATGCATTTTGCGTATTGTTTGTTCTTTTGTTAAAAAAATTGTTTGTTTTGATACATGTGCTATGTTATGTGAAGTCTAAATAGAGTTGACACCTATGTATTGTGTCTGATATATACACACACACACACACACACATATATATATATATATATATATATATATATATATATATATATATATATATATATATATATATATGAATATACTATACATCTTGGGATTAAATGATCTCGAGCTTTGCGAGATTATGTTTCTATTAATCCGCCTCATTAGCTAAGCTAAAAAAGTACTAGCATTACATTACCAACAGATGGCATTTTTTTCCTCAACAGCCAACGAGAAATTCTTCATAACTTAAACCGTTAAACCGTTAAATTAAAAGGAGAACGCTTTTTTTCTTTTCAATTTTCATTTGATATCGACAACCCCCCCTCCCCTCCCCTCTAATTTTCTCACACAATTTCAAACGTAATACGAATGAATCTCAAACACTAAGATAATACTGATGCTTTCCATGGCATAAAATGCAGACTCGTTCGATTACTTTTTTCCTCTCATATATATATATATATATATATATATATATATATATATATATATATATATATATATATATAACAAATATATATATATATATAGTGTGGAAAAAACAATAGCATATGATTAAGCACTCCAACCAGTGTTGGCTTTGGTTGAACTATAAAAAAAAATAAAGGATTAGTAAAAGCTCTTTAACTTTGTCTTGTTGTGGCTCTGCATCAAAAACTTAATTAGATAATACGTGACTTTTATATTTTCCTTTAATTGGCTGAAAAAAAATTGGAACTAATTTAAATCAATTGATTACATTTTCTATTTCTAAAATCCAAGTTCCGCTATAGGCTATATGTAGACGACATGCCCCACGTTGATAAACTTATTTTCTTCTTTTTTTTAACACACGTTGGACGGAGTGGTCAATTGGTTGAGCGATTGGGTTTAAGCCCAAATGTCTTGAGTTCGAATCACGGTTTAGACGTCTACCTGTAGGACATCCCTGTATTCACCCACATCTGATAGGTATCTAACTTACTCATGTTCAGGCGAAGAAACATATCATATCTACGCAATAGATAGCTAGGTCTAAAAAGAAATTTTTTTTTTTTTAATTAACATAAATAAAACAGAATACTTCGCTTAAGCATATTTTAACCGACATTTAAAACAGAATGCTACCTCAAAACTGCTCTTTAATAGAAAAGCTATTCTAAATGTAATACTCCCTCTAAACAAATCTATCTCGAATTTAAAGCACTTTAGAAATAAATACATTTCTTGACAGCAATAAAAAGACAATCATTATTAAGTAAGTCTACACAAATAATGATTAAAGTCAGAAATAAGACTTGATGTTCATTAATAATTCATATACTGTATTAGTAACGCGATACTCTAAAAGATTTTCATTGTATTTACATCAATTACTACAAGGCTATCGGGTTGTTGTATATTTTTTTTAATATTCATACATCAGTCGTTGGGATTTCTGTCCCGTATTTATAACGACGTACTATCATCCAGCTTTATCCCATCCCTACATAACATGACACAAATTTCCTTTTTTAAACAGTTTGATGTCGAGATCTTTCAAAATTGTTTGATTGCCCAATATTAACACAAAAAAGCACACACAAACGCGTGTATCTAACTGCACGCTGTGAACCCGAGTTAGTTGTGTCAATAGTTGAAGAAAGGATCGTGTGTGTTCACACGATGGCTCAATGTTGAGAAAATATTCTCTACTTCACATCGGTTCTTGCGACATTCGTCATATTCGGTTTACCACAAAGTAATGAATTGCAGAATATTGGTATTTTAGTTGTAATAGTTTAGTTTAGGCTTCTGGGTTACGGGGCCAGGGGGGGAGAGGGGGGGGGGCACGTTCACCCCCAACCTCCTTACGAAATAAAAAAACAACAACAGATAATGATGGTTGGTGTAAGTGTGGTTTTTATGTGTGGTTAGTGTCACTGTGGTTTGGTGAATGGTTGGTATTAGTGTGGTTTGTATGTGTGGTGAGAGTCAGTGTGGTTTATATGTGTGGTGTCATTGTGGTTTGTATGTGTTGCTCACTTGTGGTGATAAGGTATGTGGCTGATGCTTGTTGGCACTGTGTGTGTCTTGTGCTGATCTGTGTGACTCAACTGTGTAGCTCATGTGTGTGTGTGGCTCATGTGTATGGCTCCTGTATGTGTGTGGTTCATGTGTATGGCTCATGTATGTGTGTGGCTCATGTGTGTTGCTCCTGTATGTGTGTGGCTCATGTGTGGCCCCTGTACGTGTGTGGCTCATGTATGTGGCCCCTGTGTGGCCTACATATGTTTAGTTTTCTCTCCACCATTTCCCACGAACACAACACAGCGCTGCCTTATAAACCCACATGTTGACGAACCCTAATCTTACACAAGGCAGGTTGGTCTACTCACGCTCAAAGCACGTGCATTCGTGTGTAACCACGGGGCAAATCGGGTCACCCGGATCAAAAGGAAAGAACCCCCCCCCCCCCCCCAAAGCAGTAGATATGTTGTGACGTCAGCAAAATTCCAGAGGATTCCTTAGTTTCAATCTATCAAATGAAACCAATTTTAAAAACCAGTTAATTTGTTTGATCTTATCTATTTTATTGTATGTCGTACTTATCAAATCATGTTTCTCATTGCTTATGAATTCCAATTTTTAAAACACCTGCTTAATAATTATAATAGTGCTACTATCAAGTCAAACATTCCCTTTACCCTATCACCTGTTATACGGCCGATGCATCTAAGTAAAACCACCATCACAATTTGTTTTAAAAAATTGTTCCGTTAAAACTGTTGCCCTGCATTGTAACTGCCCTATTGAACCAAAGCATGCTTTGGTGTAGTAAGTGAAAAAAAATCGAACGAAAAAAAAAACTATTTCCGTGTAATATAAATATATTTAATATCCCCAGCATTTTCTAAAGCTCCTTTGATAAATCTTCCCCTCAGAAGAGAGGCCGAATTCTTTTGTGTACAAAATCTATACTGAAGTATTACATAGGTTTGTATAGTCATCAAGAAATGTAAACAATAAACAAACGCTCCCGCCTGCCCGTGGAGTAAAAGACGTGTAATGTACGACGAATCGACCCCCGGCACCCCCCTTACCCCGTTCTCCCCCCCCCCTCCTCCCCCACATACACCGAGCAGATGAAAGACGTTACCACCATGCGGATACAATGCCTGCTTTCATCTGCGACTACCTCTTGTTTACTCCCTGGGTGGGGGATTACATGAGGGAATTACATCGTGAGGGACGGGTTAGGGGGGAGGGGGTCAGGGATGGGGGGTCAGGGACCGGTAAATGAACGGCAGAGAACCGGCTGTAGAGACGAATGAATCGATTCGTAATTTTCTCTAATTGTCCGATCTGGGTGTCAAACATTCCCTCCCCACAACCCCCTCCCCACCCCCCTTTCCCAGATTAGCCAACGTGTTTTCTTCAGATGTAAATTGTGTCAGCGTTTCCTAATGACTTTTTGAGGTTTGGGGAATATTTCTCGTCCCCCCCCCCCCCCCATCATTGCATAATATGCGAGCATTAAGTCGGGGAATAAGCCAGCCTTGGAGGCGAGTGAGGCGTTTCTTTCAAGTCAATTTCTCTGGGGGTCCACATACAGAAGGACATTTCTTTTTCATCAGAGTTTTTTTCATAGCCAATCTATACATACGTCTGTTTGTATATCAGCATGTACATATATTTTTTGTATGTATAGGTATAGATATCATGTATATAAATGTATGTGTGTGTGTGTGCGTGCGTGCATGCATACATGTGTGTGTCTGTGTGTGTCTGTGTGTGTCTGTGTGTGTATATGTGTGTGTGAGTGTCTGTGTGTGTGTATTGACACAGTTTTGCTTCCGTATCGATTAAACAAGCATGTACGCTGACCCTAAACCCAAGAGTAAACCTAACCCTTGCATTTAAGCACGTCTCACCTCCCTTAACCTTCTCCCAACACCCCCCCCCCCCCTCGGGTCTCCCAGAATCCCCACCCCCCGGTGCAAACCGATCTGTCGTCGAGTCCATTAACATGGACGAAACATCTTAATCTCTTTCCGATAATTTCTTAAAAAATCTAATTTCCCGCAACGTATTAATTTAAAATCTCTCCCCATCAATACAGCCAGCACAAAGTGGGAGGTGAGTGTGTCAATATAGATTAAAACTCGAATACCCGAGCTGCGGAAACATAATTTCCAGCAATCGGAAAATAGAAGTTAGGTCATTATATTACGAGATTCGATTACTGTTGGACGCCTAGATTGGTGTTATCATTCCTTATAGATATTCGCTCCCCGTTATTTAAATAATTTCTCGGTATTCGATTATTTCTGGATACTCGCAGAAATATTCGAATTTTTTTAATTTTTTTAATTTTTTTTTTTGGAAATAGAAATCATCTCAAGGTCATAACTGCTAAGGTTGTCTAAATATTTAAATCTACTGACTAAATTGCATTTATGAAAATTCTTGCTTATTAAATTTCTTTTAAGACATTCTTGAACTAAAAACGTTCAGATATAAGATTTATATTATCATATTACATTGTCATATTATTTAATTAAACATGTTTTATATCTCCATCATACTTTCTGTCAGTCATTTCTATGTACTCTACAAACGATATGTTAGAAATACGTATCTCCTCAATACACTTAAAATTTTAAAAAATTAAAAATTTACGTATCTGTAACCTTAGATACATTGTCTAAAGATACAGTTTACGAAAGCCAGATCTAACTTATACACATGACGTTAGTTTCGCTACACTGTTTATATACAACGCTAGCTAATGTTATACAATGTAAAGGCTTAGACCTGTATCTGAAACACCAGCCAATATTGAAACCTAGCCCAAATGTACCGCAGATTCCAGAAGTTTCTCGGCCCATTCTGTGCTTTAATTACAGCTCCCTATTTGTTTCCCCCCATTTTCTTCATCTGCTAACGACCTCCAGCACCCCATGGGATGACATGCATCATTAAAATAAATGAGTTTTAAAAGAAAAAAAAATGTAGTGATTAAATGCGGACGACCATCAGTAGAGCCATTCCCCTCTTGTATGACACAGTGTTATGATCATGGATGATAAAAAAAATATTAGAAAATTGAATTCAATTTGAAGCTAGCAGTAGAAGAAGAATTAAAGTCTTGAAATTAAACTAAAAATAGAGCTTAATTTAAAAAGTAGATGTACTGTAAGGAATAAGATGGATGTGTAATTTGGAATGCTTGGACTATTCAATGCCAAACTTGTGGATACACTACACGGAAAAAGGCGAATAGAAGCGATATTCTGTCGTGGTTTTTGTATGACAGCTAGAGGGTGAACGATCTAGAACCGGAGGATGTATTGTAACTAATCATTGTGTAGCCTACACTCACGGGAATACAATATTTGAGCTACTTATATCAACAAAATGATTTGGTGACATCACGTAAAGGTTAATAGACCGTAACTCTCCTCATTACTGTATATACATATATATATATATATATATATATATATATATATATATATATATATATATATATATATATATATATATATATATATATACTCCCCTCCTATCCACGCGAATCAATGCCTCAATAAGTGCATACTTTTAGAACCATGCTGTACTCCTAGTGACCAACAGGAAATGTTTAGAAACTTAATTTCCTTGACCACTTATTCCTAATTCCTATGGTTAACTTTATCGGTGTTTAATGTAAATATCTGCACTGTTGCGATTTTCAGACGCTCTCGACTTTATTTATTTTTTTCGTTCTCAATTTTAAAGAAATCCATAATTTTATATTTTTATTTTTTTACAAGCTCAGCTAAAATATAAAAGAAATAAAAAGTTGAAAAAGCGCCCACTTGCCGATATAAGCAAATTTAACACGTCTTAATTTGCACGGAAACCAGCGTTTTCTCAGAGCTGAATTGAGGCTTGTCAGCTCGGAAAATTTCCTTTAATCAAATTGGAAGACCACATTTTTAGGGGGGACAAACAGAAAGAGGTTCTCGACAAGGGAGAGAATAAACGCGTTTATCAACCCTGTGTGTACAAAAAGAAATATCCATCACAAGAGTTGCTGTTCTTGTGGTAGTGGTCTAAGTCTGTGGAAGGTTGTTCTGTTATGTTTACATCTCCGTGGGATTTAAGTTTGAGATCTTCAAATTTCTAATTGTGTGGACAAAAAATATTTAAAATGGTTTTCCGCGTGCCGAGATCCATGAAAACAAACTTTACGCAGAACCCGAGATTTGTTAAAATTAAACTCAACTTAATTGTACCGTCGACAACAATACGTCCGTGAAATAAATTTCTCTTTTTTTAACACATTTCTTGTTTTCACATATTTTTGACAATAAGGCTGGTAAGTAGGTCACCATCCAGTTCTATGGCTGATGCAGGTTTTATTGAGCCGTAGAACTGGCTGGTGACCTACTTACCAGCCCTATTATTCGGATAGGCTGTGCTTAAAACTACAAACATTTTAGTTTTATGAGTCGACCTATCTGATTTAACATTAACGTCAAATAATGCTTTATTTAGTTTATTACAAACTGTACTTTTTTTTACCGAGTGATAATCTTCCTATATCTTTTGCTAATCTTCAAGTATTTGTTCCCACCCAGTGCAAATCTTCCTGTATTATTTCTACACAGTTCAAATCTTACTGTATTATTTCTCCCCAGTTCAAATCTTCCTGTATTATTTCTACCGACTGCAAATCCTCCTGAACTATTTCTACCCACTGCAAATCTTACTGTATTTTTCTCGCCTAATGTTAATCTTTCTATAACTATTTTTTTTTATCTTCCTCAGAAAAAACCCACCTGTCATTATTTAAGCAAATCTGCATGTCATCACGTTTGGATTAATTAAACCTGATCACGCAACTCGCCGGTAAGTATTAATCTTTTATTATCCCACCACAAGTTTAAAGGACGTCTGCTGGGTACAATCCCACTTGAAAGGGAGATAACACTAGCGTTCTTATCTCCCATGCTATGCTCAAACAGTTTAAAAAACAAGATGATAATATATCAAACATCAAACATTCAAGGTGATTGTAGTTTGTAGGTCTAGACAACAAGATTCAGATATCTATTTAAAACACAAAAACGAGAACAACTGACATTGCGATTTGCGTTAAATACAAGGTATCATTGGGTTTTTTTCGCGAACTTTCAACCACAGCACGATGTATAATTTTTTAATTAAATCGCTTGAGGATGGTCTAAGCTACAAGGGATCGTCACAGATATTGGGCTTTAAGTTGTGGTCAGCTTCGGCCAGGGTTTGGCATGGCAAGTTTCAACTGTGTTAAAGTACGTTCAAAGTGTTTGGGCCACCGATCCAAGACTATACCCTACAACTTTATCCTTGTTCTCGCCTCTACAAGATACTACACAACATTTCTGATAATAACACAGCTTCCCTATACAACATTTCTGATACTTCTCTACCACTTCGTTCTCTAGCTTCGTCATTGTATTTAACTACATAATCTTTAACATAACACTAATCCTGTTGTTTCTAGAGTTTCTTCCAGGCATCTCTTCCGGGGGGGGGGGGGGGGGGGCTTCGCCCTCCCAAAAAATGTGTACCGTCCCCCCGAACGAAATGAAATTTATATAGTTTATATAGAAAATATATACTTTTAACAGTGTCCCCCCCCCCCCCCCGAAGAAAGTCTACCGCCCCCCCACGGAAATTTCAAGTGCCCCCCCCCCCCCACCGGAGAAAAAAGTCTGGAAGAAACACTGGAACTTGTTTCTCTTCTAAAAAAATATATCAATTAAATTTATAAAATGTTATGTATGTAGGCCTACACCCACATTCCCTTTGCGAGTATCTATTTAAAATTTGAAATTCTCAAATTTAACCCCATCAGTCCGCCCCCCCCCCCCCCCCCCCACCCATCTCAATTACGTCACAAAAGTCAAAAGCTTCCATCAACCATATGTTACATCATAGCAAGAAAAATGTTTCGCAGATCTTTGGAAAGGGTATCACGTTTAGAAGAAATGTCAACATCGGTTCTGTGGCCAAATATTGTTGAATAATTTAAAATTTAAAACTTTTGAGATAAAACAAACTCATCACAAATTAATGCTAACAGTTATGAAATATAGGGGGAAGAAATCAATTGGAAAAACAGATCAAATATTTGATTAAATGTCACAGGTAGTGGAAAAGCATAATTTCATTATAAATGTCATCCCGATGTAAACTTGTAATGTACACGCTTTCGTTCATTTTGTGGATGTCTAATCTTAGACATTTTGTGAAGAAAAACCTGTCTGATGTTGGACATTTTGTGAAGTACAACCTGTCTAATGTTGGACATTTTGTGAAGTACAACCTGTCTAATGTTGGACATTTTGTGAAGTACAACCTGTCTAATGTTGGACATTTTGTGAAGTACAACCTGTCTAATGTTGGACATTTTGTGAAGTACAACCTGTCTAATGTTGGACATTTTGTGAAGTACAACCTGTCTAATGTTGGACATTTTGTGAAGTACAACCTGTCTAATGTTGGACATTTTGTGAAGTACAACCTGTCTAATGTTGGACATTTTGTGAAGTACAACCTGTCTAATGTTGGACATTTTGTGAAGTACAACCTGTCTAATGTTAGACATTTTGTGGAGTACAACCTGTCTAATGTTGGACATTTTGTGAAGTACAACCTGTCTAATGTTGGACATTTTGTGAAGTACAACCTGTCTAATGTTGGACATTTTGTTAAGTACAACCTGTCTAATGTTGGACATTTTGTGAAGTACAACCTGTCTAATGTTGGACATTTTGTTAAGTACAACCTGTCTAATGTTGGACATTTTGTGAAGTACAACCTGTCTAATGTTAGACATTTTGTGGAGTACAACCTGTCTAATGTTGGACATTTTGTGAAGTACAACCTGTCTAATGTTGGACATTTTGTGAAGTACAACCTGTCTAATTTTGGACATTTTGTTAAGTACAACCTGTCTAATGTTGGACATTTTGTGAAGTACAACCTGTCTGTAGAGAGAGACTTTTCCTTCCTTACTTCCGGCTTTATATAAACATCACCCCCCCCCCTCCCAGTTTATAGACATTGTCCTTGACCTTCCGACAGAATAGTTTCGATTTGGTTTCCGGCCAGGCCATGTCCCCGATTACTATCAAACATCGTATTCGTTTTATTTATAAAAGCGTATTCGATTTTAATTACAAGACTGTCGAGTGAAGCTTTAATAGTCTTGCCAAGGTCGACTATTCGTTTTAAAACCCAGCTAGGCTATACCTGTTTAGATCACGTAGATTTGATCTTACGAGCATCGGGCCTATTTTCTCGTTTTCTTTGAAGATAACAAAAAACAATATTTGATGTTTTATAAAGGTCAAATGATAAAGTTAAACGATACCTTCAAATTCTACATCCCCCCGGTTCTTTTCTAACAAAGATCACATCAGATATTTATCCCTACGTCATTGCATTTTTTTTTGGGAATTTTCTTTTAGATTTTTTTAGTAACAAACTGTCTCGCGAGACATGCCGAGATCTCACGACCGTACGAACTCTTGTCTGCAGAGATTGTGTGCTTTTTGGTGCCGTGGCCTCGCTACACAATAGGGCTTGTAAGTCTATGGTCTCGAAATCGACTAGCTGGCAAGTACGAGAACGAGAAGTTGTGACCTACTTACAAGCCCTATTCTGGTCCTGTTTATCGCCCCCACAATACCCGTAGAGCCCATGATGAGCTATTTTTAGAAACGCGCTGAATTAAAGCGGAAAAAAACTGAGGGGGGGGGGGGAGGGGGACCACGTGTTCGGTGACTTGGTTGATGTTTGAAAACTTTATTTAAAACCAGAATGTTGAGAGTACGAATCCACTTAAGAGTATTTTACGTAATCACTCAGCGTTAATGTGTACCCGGCAGGGGTAGGGCAAAGTATATTAGACTAGGAATTAGACTTCATAGCAAACCTCGTTATATGCATTTTGTTTCTAAATTAGATAGACTCTACTTCATCTGCAAAAATAAAGAGAACAAAACGTTAATATTTTAAAGTTAGGCTTTTAAATAAATATAAGTTGTTGTTTTTTTAGTAATTAAATATTAATATAGAAGCTAATGACTCCGTTAATTTGTGGACGCTTTTTCTTGATTGTTTTATTTAATTGATCCAACTGTTTTTTTGTCTGGTCTAAATTATTGTGTACATTTCATCAATCAAATTTTATTTTATACAACGATGTCACTTAGTGACATTTGACTCGAGCATCCAATTAATCAACCCCAGCCCCCCCCCCCCCCCCTGCCCCTCACACACGTCATTCCGCGTCTTTGTTTAAATTCCCCCACTGTTGTCTATCCGTCATTTTATCGTGTTTGTTGATGCATTAGGTGGCGCGCAGGAAAAAAAATATAAAGATCTACGGTTTTTTTTTGTTTTTTTTTTTTTCAATATCCAAATACGGACAACCCGAGCAGCCTCTTACTGTTTCGGCTGTTGCTGTGTAAAAATATTTTTTTTAAAAGGGGAGACAACAAAAATTAAAGATTGTGGGAGATATTGAGGTCGGAATGGTTCGTGTTGAAAAATATCATCAGACAGAACAACGCTTCCCACAGTAACAGTTTTTGTCCCTCATTTTGTTTGATTTGTTTTCCAGTTTTTTTTTTCTCCCTTTCACAAACACATAATTATCCCGGTGCAGTTATTTCCCCTGATCAATATTCCCGTGTGTTTTGTCTGTTTATGGTGAGAGTTTAAACGTGTGTCGCGGGAATGTAAATATTTTGAGAACCGTTGTACTGGGAGATGGCGTAGACTAATGCCGTAAGTAAAGTTCTTAAACTCCAACAAATGTCAAGGCATTATTTAAGACAAGGAAAGACCCAGCTAGCATTGATTGGGACTTGGTCTTAGAATGGTCAAATGGGTTGGGGGGTGGGGGAGGGGGGAGGGTGGAGGGAGGAGATTGCTGAAATGTAATCAAGTTGAGAAAGTTTCCTCCTTTTTTATCGCTTTTATCGTTTTTTTTTCTCTCCATGGATTCCCGTGTGATAAAAAAAAAATCCTTGTTCCCCGTAGCGTCACGATTACAGGCGACCACTTGACAAGATTGTTACTGTGTACAACTGTGTACAACTCCCGCGTTCATTGATCCAACGGGGGAGGTGGGGGGGACGAGGGGTGTAGACTACTAGACAGCTCAGTAGCCTTAAGTCTATATTTATATATATATATATATATATATATATATATATATATATATATATATATATATATATATATATATATATATATATATATATATATCGAAGTGTATAAATTACATTGATATCAAATTTAAAAATCATTTTTATATATAGACCTATATATATATATATATATATATATATATATATATATATATATAGGTATATAACATTTATATATATATATATATATATATATATATATATATATATATATATATATATATATATATATATATATATATATATAATTTATTTATTTATTTATTTATTTATTTATATCGGATTAAACAATAGGCCTTTTAACATCTCTTGTCGTACCAACATAATCTGTATTAAATCCTTAAATCCTGAACTACGTGAAAGTCAAACTTGAGCCCAACGGACCAAAGTTGAACCTAACTATAGCATATTTCACGCGGCCAGAAGAGGCCAGGAATTACGAGAGAAAATAAAACAACGGCCAGCTGATCGCCAATTCGAAATCAGAAAATTGCTGTGTTTTCTCGCCTGCCAAAAGTTCATTATTTATGTATAGAACACACGTTTTTTTAACCAGTGGGGAATATTTAAAAGGTTTTCAGAAAAAAATAAAATGTTGAAATTTTAAAGGAAATTGGGTTATTTTTTTCTCAATGAACGTCAGAGACGTGACGTCACATCGCGGACTGACGTCACACTGTGAACTGACGCGCGTGTGTGACGTGTTTGGTGATAAGTGTTTATTGATGGAGAACCATTTTTAGGTCCTTGTATGACGACGGTTTTCAAGCGTACATTATTTATGTGATTTAAATAAAATATATTGAGTCTTAGAAGTGTTATTGTCTAAGGAATCAGGCAGTTATAAAAATAGTATGCTAAGACTTTTAAGTAAGCATGGAATTTTAACGAAATAGTAAATACATCAATTTATGTATACCAAAACGCTGAATTAATTATTAAAGGAAACTAAAATTGATAAATAAATTTAGATCTCCTTTAAGAGAACTATTAGAAAATTTAAAAACTTAAAAGCTATTTTCTAACAAAAGACACGGAATTTAGAAAAACAATTATAAAAGAAAGGAAGAAGTTCTGTAGGAATTTAAAAACACCTGTTCCCATAGAGAAAACAAACAATAGGCCCCATCAATCTGAACATCGCCCAGTGTTTGAAGTTAGTTCAGTAATGACCTCACAGCTGTTGAGGTTTTCAAAACGAGGTAATGTAAAGCAGAAGAACAAAACACGAGGCTAGAAACACGTTGGAGGATCCAGTCTCATTAAAGCTGTTCTGATTGTAATGAGCCAAGAACGTCGTTAAAATTATAATTACTTCGGGTTTAGAATCCGAAATTCAGCCTTAGTCTGAATTGCCCTTTAAGACGTATCGAGTCATTTACTAAAGACCCCTCATAGAAAAGTAGAACGTGTAATCGGTTTCATCGATGAATGTTAACTTTGGTGCTAATCAGTTTTATCGGTTACAAAGAATGGAAATGCTAACTGGTTTTCTCGATTCCTAACGACTTTGATCCTAACCGATTTTATTGATTTTTAACGGCTATGGTCCTAACCGGCTTTATTGATTTTTTTAACGGTAGTTTTGACGTATTAAGCTGGCCGCAGTAAGCTGGACACAGTTGGTTGGCCGCAGTAAGCTAGCCTCACTAAGGTGGCCGCAGTAAGCTGGCCGCAGTAAGCTGGCCGCAGTAAGGTTATAGGAATGCTCATCAGCTCCAAAATGGCGTCTGACCTAGACTCCTGCCTCAGAAAGTGTCTCGAAGCTTTCCCCAAAATCCCCACTCCAGAATTTATTTTTTCGGGTTCGGAAAACAAAACGATTTCTCCGAGACGGACACATATTTCTACTTTACTGTCACTACCACCAAGCGTCATTCACCACCCCGCCTGCCCCCCCCCCCCCCCCCACCCTCCTACCGCCACCCCGGAACATTTCGTTGGGAAAAAAAATGAATAAATTATACCCGTGATTTCCCCTCAGTCAACTTAATCGGTGGTAATTATGTAAATTTGGCCCGCAAAGCGTACTCTGGAGCCACGTATTAAGCCGGGGGGATGTGTAGTAGTGTACCATTGGAGGTTTTTTTTTCCGGCTAGCCTTTGTCGGCCGTACAACCGGAAGTGGAAAATTCCCGGAAAACTGATAGTCCCACGCACCGCGCTGCGACGTCGTTAAGGAGGGAATTGAACTAGGGAAATTACTTTTGAGGTAAGGTGATACTGGTAAGATGGACACTTGGATAATGGACGATCGCTGTACAGTTTGTAATGGATACACGCTGTACATGTATTGAAATGTGTGAGTTTGGAATGTACTTGAGGCTTTTAAAATGCTGCTGCTAATTTTCCCGTTGTCCTGTATATTTTATAGAGGAGTAATCTTCACAGATACGTGTAACAAAAACAAGAGTGGTACCATTTTAATCCGGAACAAAAAACATACGCGATAGGGTAAAAAAAATAATTTTTACAAGCTTTTATTTCCTTTGTCTGTCGTCCGTTTGTCTGTCTAGATCGAAACGCCCGAGCAAAATTACGGGCACTTCTAAATGACAGGTACGGTTCGTGTTTGGTACGTGGGTAAAAAAAAGAAGACAATGCAACATGACATTAAATTTGACCTAATTGGTTGCCTAATTATTTGTTTTTAAATTTATAAAACAACAGCTGATGAACACTGTGTAAAGATGAAAGGTAAATCTAATTTATTTTTTTGTTTTTTTTTATTGTCGGAAGGAAAGGCATGCATTTCAAATACTTAAAACGTATGTTATGTAATAGAATAAAAATTGATTGACTAGGTATTGAGTAGTCTAAAGAAATTACATGCTTATTTATTGTAAAGAAGTTTGAATTGCGAAATTTAAAGCTGTTAGATCGTGAAGCTGACAAAAAAAATCCATCAAGTACAAACGTAAATATTCATCTTTAAACAAAAAAGTTTACCTGTCGTCACAGGTAGTTGTGGCAGTGTTGTCCAGCACTACATGTCTCACCTGATACACACCTAGGTATGCTGAACTAGTTAAGTACCTATACACCTAAAGGTGTTGACCAGGTTAAGCATATACATAACTAAAGTGTTTACCAGCTTCAAGATATTTTGACCTTTGTGGTGTTGACCACCTAAGACGTAGACTCAGATGTAAACAAGTATGGACCAATCAAGAGCTGTCAATCGGCTTACTAGAACACCTACTCACCTTACAGTGATTCAGTGTGGTCCTGTCAATCGGCTTACTAGAACAACTACTCACCTTACAGGTGATTCAGTGTGGTCCTGTCAATCGGCTTACTAGAACACCTACTCACCTTACACGTGATTCAGTGTGGTCCTGTCAATCGGCTTACTAGAACACCTACTCACCTTACAGGTGATTCAGTGTGGTCCTGTCAATCGGCTTACTAGAACACCTACTCACCTTACAGGTAATTCAGTATGGTCCTGTAAATCGACTTACTAGAACACCTACTCACCTTACAGGTGATTCAGTATGGTCCTGTAAATCGACTTATTAGAACACCTACTCACCTTACAGGTGATTCAGTGTGGTCCTGTCAATCGGCTTACTAGAACACCTACTCACCTTACAGGTGATTCAGTATGGTCCTGTAAATCGACTTACTAGAACACCTACTCACCTTACAGGTGATTCAGTATGGTCCTGTAAATCGACTTATTAGAACACCTACTCACCTTACAGGTGATTCAGTATGGTCCTGTAAATCGACTTACTAGAACACCTACTCACCTTACAGGTGATTCAGTATGGTCCTGTAAATCGACTTATTAGAACACCTACTCACCTTACAGGTGATTCAGTATGGTCCTGTAAATCGACTTATTAGAACACCTACTCACCTCACAGTTGATTCAATATGGTCCTGATCTTTCAGTCTAGCACTATGGACTCTTTAAACCTGTGAAATTAAATAAAATTTCACCGTAAGTTGCCAGTGAACTGGAAGTGAATAGGATTCACTTGGGGATATATAGTACAACTAAAATTTAGTACAACTAAAATGTATGATGATAACAGTATTGCAAGTAAAAAAAATATTTGGTTTATTTTAAAATAACACAAATGGCAAAGAAAAGAAAAAGATAAAGTTGCACGTATTTAAAGTACTGCGTGTATATTTTACTTTTTAAGTCTGACGGTCGAAAGGGAAGTGAAGTAGAGTTCACCTGTTTCTTTGATCTCGGCATATAAAGGTATAGTGCTGTCAGCAGTATTCCTAGCCTAAAATGAGTCAGGTACCCATTAGAGCTGGGACGGTCTACTGACTTCAACCCGTAATCGAACTCGAGACTTCCGGGCTAGCAGTTTAATGCTCTAACACTTGGGTACACCGTCCTCCTACTGTTTGTGGGGTGGGGGTTGAGTATAAGTCGGTAAACCCAACTTTAGAGTACAATTCAAATCTAGCAAGTACTGACTTATCGATTCAACGACTCTATTCATATGATAGTAAATAACAATAAATGACATGACGAGACATTCATGAGAGATATGTTTCAAAAGTTAATCAATTAGATAGGTCGCAAGTTTCAAATCTCCGAGGACTAAATGGCAAGATCTGTCATGGGTCAATGAAGCTCTAACGGGCCCAATCATTGATCGCTGGACACCGTGTAAATAATAGAAAGGGCGCGTTACGCTTGGGTGACTTTCTCGGTGCCAGCCTGGTAGGTGGGGAGACAGGGTTAAACCTCTTGACGTGTGGGGGGGGGGGGGGTAAACCTATTGACTTGAGTCATGTAGTGTATGTGATTAGGGAGGACAGGGGTAAACCTCTTGACAGGGGGGGGGGGACAGGGTTAAATCTCTTGGGGGGGGGGGGTAAACATCTTGACATGAGTCAAGTTGTGGATGTGAGGGAGGGGGAGGGGTTAAAAGTCCTGACTTGTATCAGGTAATGGATGTGAGCAAGGAGTGGGGGGGGGGGGGAGTCAAGTAATATATGTGAGTGTGGAGGAAGGTGAGTCAATTGGTGTGTGCCGATAGGTTTCAAAGGTGTGTGTAGGTGTCTGCTCAAGGAGACTCATTTATTAAGTGTGTTTGGTGGGGGGGGGGCGTTATATAGTCAATACAGTGTGAGGGTGGGGTGGAGTAGTTAGGGCTGCCTTTGGCGGCGTCAAAGAGTGTATGTGGAGATCAAGATATAACTAACATATTACTACTGGATGTCTCGTCTATAACCTATGTTAGACTTTTGTCTAGTCAACAATACATGATACAGGGTATGTCTAGTATATGCTCACTTGTATGTCCCATTTAGTTTTTACAACAGCACGTGATTTAATCGTTACCTTGTACCTTTCACTGCGGTATCCTTTGCTCCCAAGTAAATAAAAGACTGCGAACGTACATGAGCTTATAAGCTTACACGTGTTGATTCTCAACTGGTCAGTTGGCTATCAATCGTCCTAACAGTCTTATCGATTGGTTTTCTGTTCCGTAACACACGAGGAAGAGAAAGTAGTAAAACTAGTAGGACTGCCCGCTTGGTGTACGTTTCGATTCTACTTGCTACATCTACGTCATGTGTGTGATCCTAACTCTACTCTACTTGCTACATATACGTCATTTGTGTGATCCTAACGCTGTTCTACTTGCTACATATACGTCATTTGTGTGATCCTAACGCTATTCTACTTGCTACATATACGTCATTTGTGTGATCCTAACGCTATTCTACTTGCTACATATACGTCATTTGTGTGATCCTAACTCTATTCTACTTGCTACATATACGTCATTTGTATGATCCTACCTCTATTCTATTTGCTACATATACCTGGTTTGTTTTATATTAACTCAAGTTGAAGGAGAGCTAAAGTTATTAACAGAACGGAATCTCAACTAGCAGTTGAAGCTCTCAGTCCACACTATTTTATGTTTGTAATAAAAAAAACACTCGAAAAAATTATTGTATCACATCACAAAATCTCAAATAATATAGAAAACACTTATTCTTTCTTCTTCTTCGTTCTTAATTTTAGTGTTGTAAGGGATCCCCTCCAACACAATTAAGTATACGTGTCAACTGGTTATGCGCCATTGAGGCCATTGACTCCGATTTCTGCCAGCTTTTCTTTTTAGATTTGCTTCCATGGCCTTTGTCCAACCAAGAACAAACTACAAGGCAGCGGTTGTTTGATTTTGGAGTTGTCTCTTCTAGAAGAGTGGCTGTCCCAAGCTAACGCGCCTTATCTGCAAGAGGGTTTGAACTCGAGACTTTTCAGTTTAGTAACCATGAGCTTTTACCGACTCAACCACGAAGACCCCTAAAAAGCAATTAACTATCCGAATTTATAAATGAAAAAGGGTTGATTGTGTAATCTTTTTTTAAAAATAGTTTATAAGTTTGTCCTTATCAAAGTTATTGAGCAAGTTCAGGGGAGGGCGTGGTGGGGCTGGATAGCGTATGATTGATAATTCGAAAAGTCGCGAGTTCGGACCCCGGGCATATAAGGTCCTTTTGCTGAGGGCAGCAACCTGTCTAAGGGAGAAAACTCCAAAATGAAAACAAATTCTGCCTTTGAATGGACAAATGCTATGAAAGCAAATCTAGAAAGAAAAACAGGCTGAAGTTGGAGTCAACTGTCTAAATGGCGCATAACATTACTGACACTAATACATTACCGAGTTGTAGGAAATCCTCTCAATATCACATTATAAAACAAGTAAGAAAAAGAATATCTATTTGCATTTTTTTAAAGTGAACACTATATTTAAATGTATTATCTTTCCTGAAACTACATTTAGTTATCACAATCTAGTAAAAAAAAATAAGTACTTAACATATTTTTAAACAATCAATTAATATTTCACAATAACATTGTAAATCGAAATGTCTGGGCATTTCCCATTATACCCCACGTCAACATATAATACAGACGTCATCATAACTATGTAACATATGTTTTTAAAAAAGTAATGTCTATTTACAAACAGCTTGGCGGGTAACCATCTTCGTGAATATTTGAACACAGCTTTGTCGGAGGTAGCTTGTCACTGTCCACATAACGGCTAGTGTTACTGGACATGGCTACATTATGTATGGGCGATCTGGCTACATTATGTATGGGCGATCTGGCTACATTATGTATGGGCGATCTAACATGAAACTTCATACACCTGTCTAGGGAATATGTGTATGTCTGGCCTCAACATTGTCGTGTCGCCGGTATGGCGTGTTATATATTAGAACCACAGTTATAAAAGACAAAAAAATAAGAGAAATTATGTTACTAAAACACTTTAAGATAAACAATATATCTTTTTTAAAGTGTTCTTAATAAAAGTTGACATAAATAAGGAAATAAATAGTTGAAAGCTAGTTTGAATCTAAAGGTGAACAGAATTTGTGAAAAAGTTTTTTATTCGTTTTTAACTGATGATCAACCCAACGCCATGTATCTTCTCAACATATCATTAGCCATGAACCTACCTCCACAAATCATTAAATAACCCTCATTAGCTATGTACCTACCTCCACAAATCATTAAATAACCCTAATTAGCGATGTACCTACCTCTACAAATCATTAAATAACCCTCATTAGCTATGTACCTACCTCCACAAATCATTAAATAACCCTCATTAGCTATGTACCTACCTCCACAAATCATTAAATAACCCTCATTAGCTATGTAGGCCTACCTACCTCCACAAATCATTAAATAACCCTCATTAGCTATGTACCTACCTCTACAAATCATTAAACAACCTTCATTAGCTATGTACCTACCTCCACAAATCATTAAATAACCCTCATTAGCTATGTACCTACCTCCACAAATCATTAACTAACCCTCATTAGCCATGAACCTACCTCCACAAATCATTAAATAACCCTCATTAGCTATGTACCTACCTCCACAAATCATTAAATAACCCTCATTAGCTATGTAGGCCTACCTACCTCTACAAATCATTAAATAACCCTCATTAGCTATGTACCTACCTCTACAAATCATTAAAGAACCCTCATTAGCTATGTACTTACCTCCACAAATCATTAAACAACCCTCATTAGCTATGTACCTACCTCCACAAATCATTAAATAACCCTCATTAGCTATGTAGGCCTACCTACCTCCACAAATCATTAAATAACCCTCATTAGCTATGTACCTACCTCTACAAATCATTAAACAACCTTCATTAGCTATGTACCTACCTCCACAAATCATTAAATAACCCTCATTAGCTATGTACCTACCTCCACAAATCATTAACTAACCCTCATTAGCCATGAACCTACCTCCACAAATCATTAAATAACCCTCATTAGCTATGTACCTACCTCCACAAATCATTAAATAACCCTCATTAGCTATGTAGGCCTACCTACCTCTACAAATCATTAAATAACCCTCATTAGCTATGTACCTACCTCTACAAATCATTAAAGAACCCTCATTAGCTATGTACTTACCTCCACAAATCATTAAACAACCCTCATTAGCCATAAACGTTCCTCCACAAATCATTAAACAACCCTCATTAGCCATGAACTTTCCCCAATAGTTTCACCATGCGGGGGAGTGAGTGTTGAATGACGGTAGAAAGAGGGGGGGGGGGGAGTGTTCAATGACAAGGAACTATTCCCAATTATTTGAGTGTGTGTGGGACGGGTGTGTGCGTGTGAGGTGGGTGGGGGGGGGGGGTGGGGTGGCATCGAATGATCAGGAATTGTTCCTAATTACTTAAGCGTGTGTGTGTGTGCGTGTGTGGTGGAAGCTTTTAATGACCATTAACTGTTTCCAATTGTTTCAGTGGGGGAGGGGTGGGGGGAGAGGACAGTAGTATGTGGGATTGTGTGTGTGGGTGGGGGAGCATGGAATAACCCGAAATTGTCCACAAATATTAGAGCATTTGTATATGTGTTTGTATTGTGGGGGAGATGGGGGGGGAGGATGGGAAAATGACCAGAAACTGTTCCCAATTGTTAGACCGTGTGTATGAGTGTGTTTGTAGTGGATGGGGGACGGGGGGCGTGTCAAAGTGTCCCCAATTGTTAGACCGTGTGTATGTGTGTTTATACTAGGGGATGGGGGACGAATGATCAGGTTTCCCCAATTATTTGACCGTGTGTATGTGTTTGTAGTGTGTGTGTGGGGGGGGGGGGGGGAGCGTCCAATGACCAGACATTGTCCCCAATTGTTTGACCGTGTGCAATGACACGCAGGATTGAGGGTAGATGATATGTGACGTTGCGCAAGAAATGTGACTGGGAGACAGATGACCGTGAGAAGGCCTGGTCGGGTATTGTGTAACTCGCCCGCCCGGCGAACTCTAGCTCTCGCGGTACGGCCCGACCGTGGGTGGGGGTGTGTGGGTGGGGGGGGGGGCTTAAATACAGACGCGAGGCCGTCTAATAGATCCTCTCATTATAAAACTGCTGATTGGTAACACTAGGCTGTCTGGGTAATTAACGGAATCCGGATTATCCTGTTTGCGATCGGGGGATTAATAATCATTATAATGATTAATAATCATACTGTTTAGTTAATGCCTATGTGAATGGGATACTCCTTATGAACTATAGACCGATGAAGCAGATGAAGTAGAGTTTATCTGTTTAGATGTTCAAGGTAATAAAACGATGTATATGGCTCGTACAGTATCAAGCAACGTCATGTTTATTCATGCTAGGTACTAATTACAGCTGTCTACTCAGTTGCGTCCTAATTATCAGTTCATAATTAGATATTGATGGGACGGATTGGTCTAGCGGTAGAGAGCTGGACTGCTAACCCGTAAGTCTCGAGTTCGAATCCGTGTTCAAGTCAGTAGACCGCCCCTGAGTCCACCCAACTCTGATGGGTACCTAACTCGCGTTAATGAAAGTAAAAGCGGCTGGGTATAGTGCTGACCACACTGTCACTTCACATGCCGAGGTCATAGAAACAAATGAACTCTAATTCACTTGCACTATAGTCCGTCAGGTTTGAAAGAGAACTCTACTTTACTTTACTAATTAGATATTGAACTTTAGATTTCAGTGTTATCAGTCAACCGGCTAATCACAATCTTCCACATAGCAAAACTGTACAATCATACGGTAGGATAGCAACACTGTGTACATGTACACAGATGATGTACCATGTACACAAATGATTACACAGATGATGTACATGTACACAGATGAAAGATGTACGCTAGGAGTCAAATGAATCGTCTACCAATATCTCCTTACAATGTCACAATAACCCTAGGCCTACATTGATTACAATGTACCACAGATTAAACTAATGGTCCTTGTGGGAGAGTGATACAAAAATTGTGAGGGAGAATCACATCACTTTAAAAAGTGAAGGGGAGGGGGGGGGGGGTAGATGGGAAAGTATAGCTAGAGTACTAAAATAACCATGTAATGTTTTATTTGATTGGTTCGGGGGAATTTTTAGCTGCTTGTTGTTAAACAGCTTTACTTTTGAAAAATAGCCATCAAAAACTTATAAAACTCAATACATTTCTTATAAGATACAAAAGTAAATTTGTATATGTATTTTTATAAGGGTATTATACACACACACACATATATATGTGTATATATATATATATATCCAAAGCTACTGCCTGTGAGTTTGTTTATCACTCTATCGAAACGTTTATCTGACCAACGCCGATCATTTCCCAACAACCTAGTTATACCTCCAGCCTCTACTCCCTCTACCCCCCAACCCCCAAAACCCCCACCCCTCATATCGATTCATAACGACGCACCATTTTTCCCTATCCTGCATGAAATAGTTTCCTACAACATCAATCATATTTACTTCTGGAGAGAGACTCCTTGGGAGTTAGTGGCAGAGTTAGTTTGTGACTACTCTAGTTAGTGGCAAGGTTAGTTTGTGACTACTCTAGTTAGTGACAGAGTTAGTTTGTGACTACTCTAGTTAGTGGCAGAGTTAGTTTGTGACTACTCTAGTTAGTGGCAGGGTTAGTTTGTGACTATTCTAGTTAGTGGCAACTCTAGTCAGTGGCAACATTAGTCAGTGGCGACTTTAGTCAGTGGCAAATTTAATCTGTGGCAACTTTAGTCAGTGGCAAATTTAGTCAGTGGTGACTTTAGTCAGGGGCAAATTTAGTCAGTGGCAAATTTAGTCAGTTGTAATATTAGTCAGTGGCAAATTTAGTCAGTGGCAAATTTACTCAGTGGTAACTTTAGTCAGTGACAAATTTAGTCAGTGGTAACTTTAGTCAGTGATAATGTTAGCTTTAGTGGTGAGTGATATATATATATATATATATATATATATATATATATATATATATATATATATATATATATATATATATATATATATATATATATATATATATAACTTGAATGTATAATGTCATAAATAAGTTGTCTATACTTTTTAATTCACTATAGCTGGGCACAATGGCTGAAGTTTTACTAGGATCCCAGCACTAACCTAATCACCCTATACTGAACCAAATCTTCCATGCACTAATTGAAGTAGCAAAATACCATAACCATTATATGTATGTATAGTTCAGGACGTTCAAACATGCAAAACCATAAAAAGAATATACACTTTGAGGGCTGTGCTTATAACTTAAGGACGAACAAACATTTTGGTATACACTTACTAAGGCAGACAAAACAAAGTATTTCTCAACCCATCACCATATAAGAACGACTGTACTTATGACTAGGGTGTTGCACAGATAAAGGTTGATAGCCTTTACATACAATGTAGGCTTACGCTCTCCCAAAATCCACCAGACCAGACACAATATTCCATGCATTTCTCGCTTTCTCGAGATCCAATTTTTTTTTCCATTTCACACACTGGAATGAATATTGTGTGTTTGTCTAATATCAAAATTTTCCGAGTAGGGAACTCCGGGAAATCAGGCCCGGGGGAGGGGGTGGGAATGAATTACAACGGCAATAAACAGAGGAGCTGGAAAAATTGGGGAGATGAACAGACGAATGTCGCTACCTCACTGGAAGCGGGGGTGGGGTGTTTTTTATCTTTTGGGCGAGTTATCTATTCTGATGAAGTAAATTCTAAAAAAATAATTTTAGGCGCTGGATAAAAACTACAAATTAACTAAAGGTTCGATCTGTAATTACATTGATCACTTTAAGATGAGCTGTGTTTAGTCTGTGGATGTATTTCATGGTGTAATATTAAAAAGTCTAGTGCATTACCAAAAAAATACAGGGGCTTACGTTATGCTTTTATGTAACTGACATTGTTCTGGCGCGTTGGCCAATAGGAAAGGTTTTTATTATCGTGATGTACCGAGTTAGTACAAGCGTTTATTGTGACCATTTCATGGTCTGGATCAGAGGCGTAGCGAGGGGGGGGGCGGGGGGGGACATATGTCCCCGGGCGCCGACCTTAGGGGGGCGCCAAATTGACAGTTTGAGGGGGGGGTGCAAATGAAAAGTTCGAGGGGGGGGTGCAAATCGAAAATTTGAGGGGGGGGGTGCAAATGAAAAGTTCGAGGGGGGGTGCAAATCGAAAGTTTGAGGGGGGGGGTGCAAATGAAAAGTTCGAGGGGGGGGTGCAAATCGAAAGTTTGAGGGGGGGTGCAAATGAAAAGTTCGAGGGGGGGGTGCAAATCGAAAGTTTGAGGGGGGGGTGCAAATGAAAAGTTCGAGGGGGGGGTGCAAATGAAAAGTTCGAGGGGGGGGTGCAAATCGAAAATTTGCTCCCGAGGGGGGCGCCAAATTGAAAGTATGTCCCCGGGCGCCGGGAAGGGTCGCTACGCCTCTGGTCTGGATGCCTTGTTTTATGACACATGGCGGTATTCCCAAATGCTGGGTGGGGAATTTTCATGGCGTTTTCCAAAAGCGTTGCTATGGTGACGGAGATAAAGGGCGGATGGCGTCCATAGCGATGGTATGTCTGGTTTAAAGGGAACTGCGTCTCGGCAGAACGCCCCCAGCAGAAGGCAATGAAACGGCGTCGGTATCTTTGCTGGTGGAACGGCATGGTGGAGCGGTAGATCACGATGTTGATGAACTGAAGGTCGGGAGTTCGGTTCTCTACTTGAGTTCATGTGAGTTCACTCAGCTCTGGTGTGTTCCTAGCCTAAGTTTGGTATTTTCATGGATACACCTTCAATGAGTGACTAACCAAAACTACATAAACTCTACTTCATCTGCGTCTATAAGACTTCCGGTAAAATGTGTTAAGTACATCAACAGTACCAACTTGCAATGATCTATTAAATCAGGGGTCTCCAATCTGTAGCCCGCGAGGTCCTCTCATCCGGCCCGCGAAGATCTGTTTGTTCACAGAAAAAAAAATTTGTTGGTGATGGCTGAGGAATTTTGCCCAGAAAAATCAAAGACATGTCTGGAACTAACTGCATTTCCCCCCCCCCACCCCCGAACTGAAATTTGATAATTAATGCGGCCCTCGGACTGAAAAGTTTGGAGACCCCTGTATTAAATGGTGGTTCGTCTCCATAGCTTAAGTAAAGTCAGTTATATAGAGAAGAAGTTTAGTAGACCGTCCGACTTTTATACTTGAAGTTTTCAAATGACCTTTTGATAAGCACTTTTTCTTCGTTCGTGGGAAGACCTTTTTTTCAATTAAAAATGACCTTTTAATCTATTCTAAAAATCAAATGTTGATTCTAAAAATAATGTTTTACTCAATTATTGAAATTATATATTGATCAATTCTGAAAATGATAGTTTCATCTTTTTATTTCATTCTTGAAATAAGAACATACAATATCCGTGTCACGAAATATACATTTGGTTTTCTCTGTATTTATTTTATGTCCTCCAAGACAACTTAGCTCATTTCTGAAGTCTGACTGCGGCCATCTAGCTCAGTTAATATGCATACATTCAACACAGAGTGTATGATCTTCAATTTTTTTCCCCAATTTCTAAAAGTACTTCCATTTAGGGCATAGTTTTTAAAAAATCATGTCCCATGTAAAAATAAAAAATGAAAAAAAAACCACACAAATATAAAACTGTTTTCTCTCCAACTTACCCCCCCCCCTCTCCCCACCCAACCACCAACGTCAGACACATCCATCACGTGGTGGTGTGTACCCCCCCCCCCCCCCCCGCACCTGTTGACGCCCGATATTGGCCATGTCTCACAGCATCTGCTGCAGGAGACTGTACAAGCCACAAATTGCCTAGCCCGACCTTGGTCTGCCCCCCACCCCCGGGGTGAATTTCTTAACATTTGGCCGGAGGGGAAAGGTCAGAATCAAACTTCGATTTGAGAAAGTTAACTTTGGATGCACGTACATTTTCAAAATATTTTAATGAAACCTCTGAATTGGAATTTTAATAACAATTCATGGAATTTTTCTTAAAAGGAAACATCCAATATATATATATATATATATATATATATATATATATATATATATATATATATATATATATATATATGTATATATATATATATATATATATATAATTAATATAAATATAAATATACATTACAGTATTGCTTTTTCCTTAGAAAAACTGAAAATTGTCTTTCCCTTTATAGTAATACAAACCGGAAATAGATCAACACAAAAGAACAATCCAATGGCGACATGAAGGTCGGCAATATTAACTCCCCTCCCCGCCCCACTACCATCTTCCTCCCTTCTCGACTCAAAACTATTCCAAAAAACAATAAATAAATCTGCCAGTCTAGTATTGAATATAAATCTGTTCACGGTGGCGGATTCGATGCCGCCCTCTTGCTCCGGGCAAGCTACTCGAGTAGATGTCGGTGCTTTGGTTTTGAGAAAGGCGGTAGTAAGGGGCACGCATGGTTCGCTGTCTAGAGCCGATTCGATACTGTCCATTACTGGTATACCGGTCAAAACAGTGTTCTGTCTAAGTAACCTTAGTATAAGTGTTAGCGCTAAGGTCAGTGTTTACTTCAGACATTATTTCTCCGGAGGGGGGGGACTTGAAACTTTCGGACAGGGGGGGGGGTGTCGGGAACCTCTCAAAGAGAGGTAGGGTGGGTCACACATGGGTCAACCCCTGTTTAGGGCTGTGTTTGTGGTAGCATGGGTCAGAAGTGGGTCACCCCCCCCCCCCCGTGTTTAGAGTTGTGATTCAGGTGATAGGGTGGGTCACACATGGGTCACCCCCTGTTTCTAGCGGCACCTACCACGTGACGTGGAGAAGCGAGCCTTGCTTCCATAGAGATTTACACTGGCGATAAATGAATGGGTAGTCGAGACTGGGAGGGGGGGGAATGGTTGATGGGAGGGGTGAGAAAAAGTATGAGGGGAAAACGGATAAAATAAAATAACAGAAGAAATCGATTGGCATGAGCTAAAAGGGAGGTCGGTCCTTTAAAAAAATGTAATATTTACTTGGTGCCATCTTTGACGGAAATCCAGTAATGATCTCTGTAGCCGGGTGGAGGGGGGGGGGAGGGAGTAAATGTTGGGGGGCGTGGCACTTTTGTACGGTATGGTTTATGCCCGTGTAAACTGTAAATACAAAGGAGACCTGACTAAGGTTTTGGACGTTCTACTGGGGTTTAGATATGGCTATGGTGCTTTACTGTGGTACTGTTGTTATATTGGCTTTGTTTTTGGTTGCGGTTTGGTTGGTAATGTGTTAGGATGTTGTAATGTAAGTATGGATGTATGAGTGTTTTGATATCGTGGTGTCACTGTTGTGGTATTTTTTTATGTTATTTTAAAGATGAGTTTAAATTGTGTCGCTATAGTGTGTCAATAAAACTAGTGTTTTTAAAACTCAATGTGGTGTTTTATTCTAGTTCATGTAACTTCTCTTCTAATCCTTGTTTTACGGACTTTGTTATAGGTGAATGTTTGTATGTTGACCGTGTAGTAGAGCACACAACACTGACTCTCAACTTACACAGCACACATACCACACACCACAGACAACACACATAACACATAACACATACACCACACATACCACACACCACACACACCACACACAACACACATAGCACACACCGCACACACCGCACACACCACACACACCACACACAACACACACAACACACATAACACATAAAAACACAACACATAAAACACCACAAACCACATTAACCACTCTATGGCCTCAAAAGAGTAGACAATACCTCAAATTACAAACCACACACCACACATCACACACCACACACCACACACCACTCACCACACACCACACACACAACACTTACCACTGTACAACTTCAGTATAGGAGCTCCTGTTGAATGAAAATAAATTATATCGACTTGATTATCGATTTTACTTTTGTTTTCCAATGACACATCGCTGAAATATTAAACCTTACAAAAACCAAACATCTCAGGCTTAACGATACAAAACACAATACCATAGTAAATCGAGTAGGCTGAGGGAGGTGGATGGGGAGGGGGGGGGAGTGAGTTATCAACCAAAATAGCCTGGGGATCGACCAAAATTATAGACATAAGAGGGGTGAATACAACCTTGACCTTGTCTCTGGAGTTGGCCAGGGCGGCGATTTGGAACAACGAGGAAAGTGTGGCTGTCACCTAGAGCGGTCCCTGGGTTCGTTAAGGTCAGCCCTGCTTGACCAGTCCATAATTATATTCTATGGCCTCTCCACTCGTCGCCACCGTGAAAAGTTAATTAGAAGAATCACCGTGCCTACATCACATACTCGGGTGAGAAGGTTTTCCCCATCTGGACCAGGATACTTCCATTTTGTAAAAATACACAAGAAACCACATTGGTACTTTATTAAATAAAGGGTAAACAATAATAGTAGTGGTAATGGAGAAACGGAAGTTCTAAATTACAATGTTGCTTTGTAGTTTAAGTGAACAAATCCCGCTATACGACAACATACACTGTTAATGTTAACAAACCTCGCTATACGACATCTGTGTTAACGTCACAAAACCTCGCTATACGACATCTGTGTTAACGTCACAAAACCTCGCAATACCTCCGTGTAGTAGTAACAAACAAATCTCCCAACTTCACTTCTATTTGTGACAATGGGTTTCCAAACTCAAGGGTCAATAGGTCAAGTACTGTAGACAAGAAGATCAAAATAAAATTCTATAAGCGAGGAGGACATTGATTTTCTTTTAAAAACAAAAGTCATATTGTTAGTAAAGTCATTGTGGTGTTTTTATGGCATAAAAGTCTTTGAGGGGAGTTTCAGAAGTCCTAGTTGGGGGGGGGGGGGGCGGAGCGAGGGAGTCAAGAGTCCTATGAGGGGCGTGTCAATAGCCCTAAAAGGTGGGGGGGAGTGTCAGTAGCCTTAGGTGGGGGAGTGTCATAAGTCCTAGGAGGGGTGTCAATAGTCCTAAAAGGTGAGGGGATCGTCAAAAGTCCTAGGAGGTGAGATTTGAAAGTCGTGATGGTAAGTTTCACAAACGAGCGATTGTTAAACTGTTATGAACTGACCCTTTTGATCGCGGTGAAATCAAGTTCAGGATACGACTGGCGATGTTTTAATTAATCCACGTAGACGAGAATTAACTATGCGCTTGCCTGACGCGGATATCTCCACTAAGATAAAATCTTTATGCTCAGAAGCCGTGCTTACTCCCAGAAATTATTTCAATTCTAAATCCGGGTTTTACATTTTTTCTGTCTCTACGTATTTATTTATGTTATTATTCTTGGGTTTCTGTTTTAATGTCATCACGATTATTTTCTACGAACATTTCTTGCTGATATTTTTAAAGGTGAGTGTTAATTTTTTTTTTTAAAACGAAGTGCTTTTATTCGTGTGTGACTTTTTTTATCATACAGTATTACTTAGCAAACAAAGAATGAGAGATTAACTAAAATTAAATGATTACCAGGACTTCAACGTAAAATATTACATCAAGAAAAAATAGTCGGAGTTAAGAATGAGTAAGGTTTAGAAATTTAACCTCCCTCCATTAAATAGAATAGGCAAGGTTTATAAAGAGTACAACCCCCCCCATTAAATATTCAGAATGAGCAGTATTAGGGAAAAACCATTGCCCCCCCCCCCCCCATTAAATATTTAGAATGGGATGGGTTAAAAAAAAAAGAAAATACCGTCTCTATCTTCATTTATCTTATTTGTACGTTGGTAAACTTTGAGTAATTTTAATTATAAAACGTGTGTAAGTTTCTGCCTAACAGGGTACCTAATAGGCTATGTAAGGTAAAACAACAGATTGGAAAATTATAAAACTTTTTTTTTAAAAAGCCTTGACTATTGACGTCATCAGTGCATATGTCTAACCACAGACGAAGAAATCATGTCGTCATCCCTACTCCCATCTCCAACTCGCTGTGACACCGGTCGTATTTTCTGCTCCGATATACATCTTAAAACACAAAATAACTTTCTTCCGGTATACTGGGATGTTTTTTTTCTTCGACCCATGATTGTTTTTATCTTTACCTCCTGTACCCCCACACCGCCCCAACCTCATCCCCCCACCCCTACTGCAATCATTTTGCCCGGGCCTACAAGAAAACGTTTGGGAGCGGAGTGCCCCTTCTGCTGAAGTGTTCGCTGGCTTCGATTATCGAACCCATGAGTGTCTGACCGTCAACGAAAAAGCAACATTATATGAAGGAGGAGAGAGGGAAGGGGGGGAGGGGGAGAATGCATTCATTCCCCAACGGTCTTGAATTTGGCGCCCTCTAGCGTTTGGGTTTTCTTGGAGGGAGGGAGGGGGGTTGTAGCACCCCTTACATTTCAGCCGCTCAATCTCCTGTTTTTTACGAACCAGGAAGTCTCGCTTATACTTTAGAATAAACGGTTCGATACGGTATGGACTGGCCGCACGGAGAGATAGGCGACTGGGGGGGGGGGGGAGATATTTCTTAATCAAACATGTGGAGCTAGTCTAGAATAATCCGAGGGACTGCTAAACAAGAAATACAGGAGAGTGGGTGAGATGACTGACCATCGGTCTATGACGTAGATGGCAGAGACTTGATTATAAAATGTAATCAAAATAAAAAGATGACTACATAAAACGGTGTAAAAACAACGATTTTTAGGAAAGCAATCGACGACTAAAGTATATGAGTTACAAGAATAGATGAAGTATATTTTTAAAATCGATAACAAAAACGAAAATATAATAGAAATTGATGATGACTAAATTATAAACATAAAATAAAAGGCGTAGCTGAGACTATGAATATCAAGTACAGCGACGAAAGCAAGACCGAAGTTGAAAAATCGACCTTAAAATTAACAGCTCATATTGTCTAGTGTGGTATCGTAGTGGTTAGGTTAGGTTAGGTTAGGTTAGGTTAGGTTAGGTTAGGTTAGGTTAGGTTAGAGTAGGTTAGGTTAGGTTAGGTTAGGTTAGGTTAGGTTAGGTTAGGTTAGGTTAGGTTAGGTTAGGTTAGGTTAGGTTAGGTTAGGGTAGGGTAGGGTAGGGTAGGGTAGGGTAGGGTAGGGTAGGGTAGGGTAGGTTAGGCTAGGCTAGGGTAGGCTAGGCTAGGCTAGGCTAGGCTAGGCTAGGTTAGGTTAGGTTAGGTTAGGTTAGGTTAGGTTAGGTTAGGTTAGGTTAGGTTAGGTTAGGTTAGGTTAGGTTAGGTTAGGTTAGGTTAGGTTAGGTTAGGTTAGGTTAGGTTAGGTTAGGTTAGGTTAGGTTAGGTTAGGTTAGGTTAGGTTAGGTTAGGTTAGGTTAGGTTAGGTTAGGTTAGGTTATGGTTATGTTTGGGGTTGGGTGGGGGGTTGGGTTGGGATAGGTGGTGTTGGGTTAGGTTGCATTGGGTTGAAATGGGCGGTGTGGGGTGGGGTGGGGATTGGGCGGAGTGGGATAGGATGGTATGGGATAGGATGGGAAAGGATGAGATAGGAGTGAATATTACGTAATTTATCAGTTTAAACCCTGACATACAAGCTATCAATGTACAGGCAGGCCTTATGGAGTATGTAACCGACATTTTTTTTCTACCTCAATATGAAAATACAGCTCGGTTAGTTAAATGAAAGAAAGCCAAAGAATAAAATCGACTACGCTTTAATTCACCCTTTTGTCCTAGAATCTAGAAGTAAAAATAATATCTTAATGGGTGTCAATTATAGAATACCCGCATCAATTAGAAATAATAGACAGTAATTTACAATGAATGCTCCTACGCGAGTAAAAGAAAAATAAAATGATCACATGCCTAGCATATTTCGCCGACACGTTTATCACTGAGATCGGTCCGCTTATTTTTGTTATACAACTCGTATTTACATTGATTATCAGTTCTTGTTGTTTTTATAAGGAGAGTCGTGTAAATCTAGACATCCCAGCTATGCAGACAGGGAAATCACTCCATCTTGATGTAAACAAACAGCTATAGGGTTGAACTGTTGGATATCTTGCTGTGGGTTGCAGGCAATAGCTGGTTGTGATAACTAGCACATAGGGATGGGGTTACCCGCAATAGCTGGTTGTGATAACTAGCACATAGGGATGGGGTTACCCGCAATAGCTGGTTGTGATAACTAGCACATAGGGATGGGGTTACCCGCAATAGCTGGTTGTGATAACTAGCACATAGGGATGGGGTTACCCGCAATAGCTGGTTGTGATAACTAGCACATAGGGATGGGGTTACCCGCAATAGCTGGTCGTGATAACTAGCACATAGGGATGGGGTTACCCGCAATAGCTGGTCGTGATAACTAGCACATAGGGATGGGGTTACCCGCAATAGCTGGTCGTGATAACTAGCACATAGGGATGGGGTTACCCGCAATAGCTGGTTGTGATAACTAG